>NC_053490.1:172200151-172275151 GCF_905171775.1 Rana temporaria
ATATATATTCACAAACAGGCATGTCTGGTCTGCAGCAAACCAAATGTCATATTTCCTAATTTACAGTAGTAAACACAATACAAGCTGATTTGTGACTGGTAGCTAGGTATTGCTTAAATTTGCTCGGTGCCTTATTGCATAACGTTCATGCTTGTATATATTTGTCTAAGAAACATGTACGTGTAAGGTAATATCTGTATTAATATCTTATATTTTGAATCCACTTATTCTATTTTTTTTTATTATTTTTTTTGTAGATCTGAAAGCCAAGAGGAAACTATGTGGCATGGTACTGTATGTGGGGGTACATTTTTGTTTTGATTAATAGATCCATGTGGCTAACGGTCTGACATATGGTGTGCGAAGCAGCTTGAGATGCTACCTAAGGCATCCCCTACGGCCATTAACATATTAGAGGCTTATGTGCAGTCAGACAGTCAGACTTCATCCAGAGCCCAGAGTAGAGAGCTTGCAAGCCAGAGCTGTTTGATATAGTCTTTCAATAATGCATCACTCCTCAATTTTAAGGGAGACGCTTGTTGTGATGGAGGAGAGATGGTATAGTCCTAGCAGAGTTCAGTGACAAATCTACCTCTCTTGTTTAAACACACAGGGAAAAAAAAAACAACATATTATTCGTTTTCAAAGTTTCATTTCAACTCCACACTGACAAGTCTGGGCCGGGTGCGGTGTATTTACGTTTACATCACGTGTGAATTAGGAATACTCAGGGGAAACAATCGGGTTACATAGATTTCTAGGAGGAAAAATCCATTTTCTGATAAATTATTGTGCAAGCATCGCTCAGATATTTTACTCTTAAACTGCGCTGATCGGATATTTAATAAAAGGTGCAAATTCGTTGAAATCAAATAAACAAAATAATAATAATAAGTATCCCATCGCGGTGACTAATGCACCTTTTAGTAAATCGCCCTGAAAGTGCAAGGGATTGTTAACCAGATCACAGCCCATCCTTGGTGCAGTCATGTTTTCTGTGTGACACCAAATTCCCCCCTAACCCTTTCTGTGATCCATCCTGCAGTATGAAACAAGAGGAGCAATCAGTGTGTGTGTGATCTGGGGAAAAGAGTGTTAATAAGGCTCTTTGATGGGGTGTTATTTTCTCAGAGAATGCCTTTAGGCAGATGGGATGAGACACAGAAGTGGAAGTAAAATTGCCATGATCTCACAGAGGTCTCCAGAACCTTGATGCTCTTTTGTACCCCCCGCATCAATCTGAAATTCGTATTCGTAGAACCCACAGAGATGTGCAAGCTACGGTAACCCATAGCAACCAATACAATGATACGTCTCGTCAGGTTGCAATGAGTTACTGCATGATGTCCTTATCTCTTGTGCAACAACTTCTGTTCTCAAAATCCAACTTATTCTATTGTAGTGATTTTTTATTTTTATTTTTTTATGTCAATGTTATAAGAGTTCGCCTGCCTAAATTGTAGTGATAATGGGTTAATTTGAATAAAACTTGAATGCTAAACTAAAATTTAAAAAAATGGATTCCCCTAATAAAAGCTAGAAAATAATTGAATTCTAGAGTAAACAAGTTCCCGGCCGCACTTCTAACTGTACAGCCACTGTGCTGGGCTCCCCCATTGCATAATGCGCCTTTAATAAAGTAGCATAGGTGAAGCAAATTAACATAAATCATTATTAGTTATTAGGATTTGCTCTAAACGACTTTGCGAATGGAGCAGCAAACCCCATCTGCCAGTGGTGCTCTTGCCGCAATAGATAGCAGATAAAATAAATGTCCTTACCCCATTACAATGTTCCTGTGTCTGTAGCCAAAAGCCAAACAAAAGCAATAAATATAGAGCTTTTCTCTCCACTATTCAGCTGTGACTGTTTTCATCAGCTCTTCCTCTACAAAAAGCTCGATAGCTGCCTGAAAATATTGCATTTTATATCACCAAAGGGCGATTAATATTGCATTAACTGTATTTAACATTTTGAAGAGCCAGTGATCTGCAATGAGCAAATTTCTCCTAGCAAATACAGAGTGTGTCAGAAGAAGCACAACCACTCCAACCTTCCTAGAAACATCGGCTTTGCTTTGTGTTTAGGATTTTTTTTCTCTCCCCCTTTTCATATTTATATTGTTATGGTATAGGGTGATGTGTTTGAAGTAGAGAAAGCCATGCTAATGGTCTGTTAAAGTATTCTGACTCTGTCTGGAGACATCCAAGTCTCTGCCTTCATTAAATGTTTATTGTCAACACTTCAGTGAAAAGAGAGTCTCCTGTAAGTGAATTTCCACCGTTGGATGCTGTCAACATTTTGTTTTATTCTGATCAATGTGTACTAAAGTTTGTATACATTTTATGTTGGAGCAAAGAGACGCACAAGAACTGTGCGACAAACTAACCCGGGTTATACTACCCTAATCGTCTGCCCCTTGTGATAGATAGATAGATAGATAGATAGATAGATAGATAGATAGATAGATAGATAGATAGATAGATAGATAGATAGATAGATAGATAGATAGATAGATAGATAGATAATTTATATTCATATAATCGCCCACATGCATATAATATTATATTCATATTTTCATGCAGACACATATAATAATATACATATATCTATTCAATCACGTGTAGATAGATAGATAGATAGATAGATAGATAGATAGATAGATAGATAGATAGATAGATCATTTATATTCATATAATCGCCCACATGCATATAATACTATATTCATATTTTCATGCAGACACATATAATAATATACATAAATCTATTCAATCACGTGTGTTTGTGCGTACTAACAGCTCCGAGTATGTGTGTGTGTATATCTATCTATCTATCTGTGTATATATATATATATATATATATATATATATATATATATATATATATATATATATATATATATATATATCCATCTATATAGATCTATATATATATATATCTATATATATATATATATATATATATATATATATATATATATATATATAGATAGATAGATAGATAGATAGATAGATAGATAGATAGATAGATAGAGCTATACATACCTCCATACATACATACACTTATACATACATACATACATACATACATAGAGAAACAGAGATAGAATAAAAAAGAGGATAGAGATGGATAGATAGATAGATAGATAGATAGATAGATAGATAGATAGATAGATAGATAGATTCAATAAATTGATTAGATATGATAGACATATAATACATATGATAAAGAGAGAGAGAGAGAGAGAGAGAGAGAGAGAGAGAGATAGATAGGTAGATAGGTAGATAGATAGATAGATACTAGGAACGAATTGATGAAGATAGATAGATAGATAGATAGATAGATAGATAGATAGATAGATAGATAGATAGATAGATAGATAGATAGATAGAATTATATAGGATTAGATATGATAGGCATATAATACATATGATAAAGAGAGGGAGGGAAATAGAAAGAGAGCGAGAAAGAGAGAGATAAAAAAAATGAGGATAAAGACAGATAACTAGAATAGAGTAGATTAGATATGATAGAAATATAAAACATATATAAGAGAGAGAGAGAGAGAATTAGATAGATAGATAGATAGATAGATAGATAGATAGATAGATAGATAGATAGATATGATAGACATATAATACATATGGTAAATACATAGGATAAAGAGAGAGAGGGGAAGGGAAAGAGAGAGAGAGAGAGAGAGAGAGAGAGAGAGAGAGAGAGAGAGAGATGTAGATAGATAGATAGATAGATTAGATATAATAGACATATAATACATATGATAAAGAGAGAGAGATACTATATATGTTCACAAATGCTTTTCTTGCCATATGTAATGATATATATGTAATCGTGTATACTTTTTAAATAAATATTCTTTAAGCAACCACCCACCATGTGTCATTTCTATGTTATTTGTTCTTGTTATTTCTGGTAAAGATGTAATGGCTTTGGGAAAAATGTGAAATAAAAAGAGAAAAATGCGCATAAATGGAAAATAAAACACTGAGCCACATCTACAAATGGATTGAACAGTTCAGGTGGCCAGGAGAATGTAGTGTAAAATGATTTTGTGTGTTACTCCTCCCATTCAGCTGTCTTCACAACAATTACTAAAGTTTTTAATTAGCCTCTTGTTATAATTCATTTTATTAATTTTCCAAATCTCAGTCCATGAATTATTAACAGCGGCTCTGTAATTGTATTTACAACATCCCTTTGTAGTGCACGTGATTAAAACTGGTGGTCCACAAAAGTTTTTTTTTTTTTTCTTCTCCTTTCATTGCCTAAAGTTATATTGTTTTGTACTTTTCATTTGCTCTTGCCTGGCATGATAAGGAAACGATTTTGTATTTTAAAGTTTACTACTAAACAACTGTCATCTGTAAATGACAAGTTATTAGAGTTGCAGGATTCATTAGAAAGTGGATACCAAAAATAATCATTCAATATTCTACACATGGCTAACATTTAAGTAAATATAGGTTTCGGTTTACAGAACATTTTCCTGTTTTTTTTTCCGGTGTTCTGCTAAATCATTGCACTTGTTGAATGAGGCCAGAAATAGCTTTAATATGGCACGAGAAGAAAATCAATAGTATCATGGCAGCTACTGTCTATTCTTCATTGACAATGGGCTAATGTAAAGTGAAGGACACTCTAGAAGCAGCGCTGTGATCGTTCAGACTCCATGCACTCAGGACCTGGAAGTAAAAAGCTGATGGGACATCCAGAGCAAAGTCATTTGCGACAAATCTTTCAGGGTGCTTAGTAAATAGCCGCAAATTGCCAAAGTGCTTAGTTTTGACTTTTGTACTTGTTATTTATTTTTTTAAACTCCTAAGCTAAAATAATTATTTTTACTTTGAATAAGCTGGGGGGGAAAGCAATGACAAGTCATTTTGTACATAACTCTCTGTATTGGTATATTGCTTGTATACCAGTATGTTAAAATAATATTATAGCGTTTCCTTACACAAGAAGATGAGCAAGTAATTCTGATTGACACAGGGGCATTAGAATGAACCATAATTATATTACATTAGGTGGTTCTAATAAGATAATCTCTAATACATTGTATCAAATTCTCTGTAAGCCTCTTAGCACATTCCATAGCACTGTGTATAGTTCTCTATTTCCCTCTGATGACTTTACTTATAGTCCGTGTTCTCATAAGGGATTGTATTTTATCTTGAGTATTTGGCATATTCTTTAAAATTGCTATTCAACATCTCCTTTGATCATTTGGAGCGGTAGGTGGCATCCTATAGCTCCTAATAAAACGCTAACAAGAAGCGTGTTAGGTCAACGTTTGATTCTGCTAAAATCATCTTTAGTGCAAAAGGAAATTATATCAGCCAAACCATTTGACACCTAATGACAAACTGCAATCGTGTCTGTAAAATCTGCTGCTCTTTTTATGGCCCTGGCTTGTTCTAATTTTATTACAGTGAGCTTAATAGTCCTATTAGACTATGGATAATATATATATATATATATATATATATATATATATATATATATATATATATATATATATATATACATACATACATATTTTTTAGTGTATGCAAAAAAATGTGTGAATAAATATAAATATATCTATATCTATCTATCTATCTATCTATCTATCTATCTATCTATCTATATATATATATATATATATATATACACACAAAAAATAGCAAATACATATGGCTTTATGATATGTATATACATATATTTTTTAACACACATATGCATATATACACCTTTGTGATATATATATATATATATATATATATATATATATATATATATATATATATATATAGATAGATAGATAGATAGATAGATAGATAGATAGATAGATAGATAGATAGATAGATAGATACACATACACACAAAAAATAGCAAATACATATGGCTTTATGATATGTATATACATATATTTTTAACACACATATGCATATATACACCTTTGTGAGATATATATATATATATATATATATATATATATATATATATATATATATATATATATATAGATATAGATAGATAGATAGATAGATAGATACACATACACACACAAAATAGCAAATACATATGGCTTTATGATATGTATATACATATATTTTTTAACACACATATGCATATATACACCTTTGTGAGATATATATATATATATATATATATATATATATATATACATACACACAACCATGTGTATATAACAGGAGTGTGTCTCTACACATATATACATATACATTATAATATACATAATATACATTATATATATGTATATATTATATTGAATATATATATTGTAAATAGTATATATAGTATCTAATACACTTATTATATAATTTCACGTATCTGTATCATTTCTATTCTTTGCCCCCACTTCTTTCGACAATTGACCAATCCACAGCCTGTTATGTTTCAATGTTTGCATTTATTTAGAAGTATCTTGTCACCATTGCACATCTTCATATTGCATCTGGCGTACATAAATAGAAATAAAAAATAAAATATTGGGTCGGTGGTGTACATAATAATAATAAATAAAAAAAAAAAAACCTCTGCAAATTTGTATAAACAGGTAGATAAAATGATGAGGCGTCTGGAGGAAATAACTTGTGGTCTCACATTTTTTTTTTTTTTTTACCATCATGTCAAAATTAAAAATATTTACAACATTTTTGCTCTGCATCACACAAAATACTGGACATCAATGTGGTGGAATATTTTTTTTTCTCCTTTTTTTTTTTCTTGGGTGAAGACAGCCAAAAAACAGTGAATATCACAGCACACACAAAGTCTACCAGAAACTAGCCTATGTAGTGCCCATATGCATAGAAAGTTTGCTCTGCAAACAAGGAAAGGAAAGAAGTTTTTTTTTTTCAAAGATCCCAGTTGGACTGCCAACTCATCCATAGATACCCCTAACAGGGTGACAAATTGTTTTTTTATTTTTAAGACCTATGAAGAAACAAATTATGAGACGTATCTGCAGAGCTGGAGATCACAGATGATACTAGCTAGGAGCTTCCTGAAAAGAATCTACTGATTGCTAAATGATTGACACTGCCGTAGTGCAAAATGTTTAATGAAGCAGTGATCATAACCCCTGTATTTAATGGCAGAGAACCGGAGGGTTGCTAATAGACAATGACACATGTCATGTAGCAGCCAACAGAAGTGAAGGCTCCATACTCCTTTGTGGAGCGTGAGATACAATACTGTTAATGGACATCAGTATCCAATATATGAGACTATTGGAAATTGATAAGAGTGAAAAAATAATATAATAATAACAATAATAATAATAATAATAATAATAATAATAATAAAAATAATAAAAATAATAACATTATTATTAATAATAATAATAATAATAATAATAATAATAATAATAATAATAATAATAATAATGATAATAAAAAAATAAAAATAAACAATGCTTCCTGATCTATTACCTTCCCCCCCAAGTCACAGCCCTCCCCCCCCAGTGACCAGCAACAAGAGACAGAATGAGAACATTAATAAATTAATAAAACAGAGCTCGGCTAAAATACTGTCAATTTCACATTATTCTAATTTTGATCATCAGCATCACCAACACTTTAACCCCTAGGGCTTCCGTGTGATGACTTCTATAGACTTGCTCTTGTCCAATACAAGTACACTTGCCCTTGATTTTTATTGAACTAGTAAAATTCAAGAATAGATCTACAGTTTTCACAGAGTCCCAGTCGCCGAATTCCCACCCTTTATTGTCCATTGGTCCCGGCAATAAATAATCTTTATTATTATTATTTTTAGTCTTCTTCTTAAGATTTAATTCTCCGTCTTGATCTCAAGTTTCACTAGAGTCTTCTAGAAGAGAAGAAAAGCCCTCCAAATAAATTAAATTCAGAATAAATAAGGAAATAAATACAGAAATAGTTTTTGTTCTAGGAGGACTTTTTTTTTAGTTTTTGTTTTAGTAAGTGGCAGAAAATTTCATTCTTTTCTGCTTTTGTCTTTGATTACAGAACCAGACCCGCACCACGTTCTTTTTGAGGTCCAGTTTCTCTGCTATGGCTGCAATCTTCTCGGAGGAAGGTCGGGGCTGGACAGCGAAATAAGCTTCCAGGGACCTCTTCTCAGGGGCAGCGATTGAAGTCCTCTTGCGTTTCTTTTCCCCCCCATTAAACAGTTCGGGTTTGTTCATTTTTTCCCTCTGGGCCCCCTCGGCCTCCTCCAGCCAGGCTTGCAGGATGGGTTTGAGGGCGATCATGTTATTGTGGGACAGGGTGAGGGACTCGAACCTGCAGATGGTGCTCTGGCTGAGGGAACCCACCCCGGGGATTTTTAAGTTGGCCAAAGCAGAGCCCACGTCCGCCTGGGTGACCCCCAGCTTGATCCGCCTCTGCTTAAAGCGCTCCGCGAACGCCTCCAGCTCCCGCGGATCTGTCTCTGAGTCGCAGATAGAGGCTAGTCCTGCCGAGGTCACCTGTCCGGCAGATCCGTGATGGGCCACCAGCCCCTGGTGCTGCAGGGCAGAGGTCATGTTCATGGCAGCCTGGTGGGACAGGTGGCTTAGGCCATGCATGTGGCTGTGCGGGTGGGCCGAGGTGGAAATCAAACCCCCTCCGCCGCCTCCGCCGCCACCTCCACCCCCTCCGCCACCCCCGACTCCATCGTGTCCGGTGGAGGCCATAAGTGCCAGGGACGGAGAGGTGACATGGTCCAGAAGGTCCCCGGGCTCCAGCGGCTGGTGATGGTGGTGGTGATGATGATGGTGGTGATGGGCGAGTGGCACCGTGGAGTTGGACGAGCATGGCATGCTGTTCACGCTGTTCATGGTATGGTAGGTGGCATCAGGCTTGAACGGGTGGCTCTTGCCCTGGTTCACGGCCATATCCACTGCGGCCAGGGCCTCGGCCCGTGCCAGGAGGGTCTCATCCAGGCTGGCGAAGATATTGCTCTGCAGCTGCAATCAGAACACATAAGACAGGCTTAGATCACAACCGACTACAAGCTGGATACAACTTCTACAATCACAACAATATCACAGTACAATAAATCATTCATTTATCGAAACATATAGGACAAGGAAAAGCATGTGGGCTCTGGGTTTAGATAGGACCTTAATAATAAGCTTTGGGTTCAACCAGGACAAGAACAGGGGGTTCTGGATCCAACCAGGACATAGAGAAGGGGTTCTGGGGCCAACAAGGACAAGGAGAAGGGGTCTTGGTCCTACCAGGACATAGAGAAGGGGTTCTGGGTCCAACAAGGACAAGGAGAAAGGGTCTTGGTCCTACCAGGACATAGAGAAGGGGTTCTGGGTCCAACAAGGACAAGGAGAAGGGGTTCTGGGTCCAACCAGGACATAGAGAAGGGGTTCTGGGTCCAGGAGAAGGAGCTCTTGGTCCAAGCAGGGCAAGGACAAGGATCTCCGGGTTCCACCAGGACAAGAAGGATGTGCTCTTGGTCCAAACAGGAGGGTCTGTTGGTCCAAACAGGACAAGCAGAAGGGTCTGTTGGTCCAAACAGGACAATCAGGAGTGGATCTTGGTCCAAACAGGACAGGGAGATTGTGCTCTGAGTTCAAACAGGACAAGGAGAAAAAGATAAGTCCGGGTTTTAAAGGGACACGGATAAGAAGCTCTGGGTTCAAACCGGACAAGCAGAAGGGTCTGTTGGTCCATACAGGACAAGGAGAAAAAGATACGTCCGGGTTTTAAAGGGACAAGGATAAGAAGCTCTGGGTTCAAACAGGACAAGGAGAACAAGATAAGTCCGGGTTTTAAAGGGACATGGATAAGAAGCTCTGGGTTCAAACAGGGCAAGGAGCTAAGCACCGGGTCCAAGCATTTCAAGGAGAAGGAGCTAAGGGTCCAACCAGGAGAAGTACAAGGGGCAATGCTGTGGGTCTAACCAGGGCAAGGAAACTGAGCTAAGCTTTGGGTGCAATCACAAGGGCAGGTTGCTGAGCTCTGTGTCTTCACAAAAATCCCAGCTGTGTAATGACCACATCAACATATATATTTCTATATAGCTAGGGCGCCAGGGTAGGGAAGAAGAAGAAAGTAGAAGAGACACAAGCAATGGCACTTACCGGCGGAGTTGGTAGGCATGCTCTCCTTATTGCTTCCGAACTAGAATGCAGAGAGGTGTACTTGTGCTCAGGTAAGCTCGGGTGCATGGCAAAATGAGGCTGCTTGCTGTTCATGGACATCATCTTGAAAGAATTGCATGGAATCCTGGAAGAGTCCTGAAGTGGGAAGAAAAGTGAGCCAGGCTGTGGTGTGTAGGAAGCAGCTCGTCTCTCCGGCTGCTGTGTAATGTCCTGATGATGACCACACGGCGTGTGAGTGTGTCCCTCCAGCTTCTCCTTCTCACTTAGCACTCTGCTCTATTCTACTACTGGGATGAGATGCTTTCTTACACCTGAGCCCCCACATCTCGCAGCTCCCAGCCGGCTCCTCGTATCGCGAGACTCTAGACCCTTTTTTTTCTCCCCTGGCTTGACAGACATCAGCTGTCTGTGGGGCTTGTTGCGTTTACTGCTCAATTGGCTGTCTGGGCGGTGCTGGGGACTGGAGGCTGCTCTTATACAGTGACCAGCATACACCACAGCGGTGCAGGTGCTGCACCTGACAGCCACCACTAGGCACATGGGGACTCTCCTCTCCTGTCTGGGGGTCACCCTAATGCGAGCTACGTGCTTCCACATTGGAATATTTATAGTAGAGATCTTAGCATTTCTACACACACAGACAATATATTTATTTATATTAAATATGTGTATGTGTGTGATCAGATCTTTCCATTTCACACCCAGACAATCACTTTCATATATATATTTATTTATATTATATATGTGTGTGTGTGTGATCAGATCATAGCATTTCTATACCCATACAATCACTTTCATATATATGTTTATTTATATTATATATTATATATGTGTGTGATTAGATCTTTCCATTTCACACCCAATCACTTTCATATATATATATATATATATATATATATATATATATATATATATATATATATATATATATATATATATATATATATATATATATTTATATTATATATTATATATGTGTGTGTGATCAGACCATAGCATTTCTATACCCATACAATCACTTTCATATATATATATTTATTTATATTATATATTATATATGTGTGTGATCAGATCTTTCCATTTCACACCCAGACAATCACTTTCATATATATATATATATATATATATATATATATATATATATATATATATATGTTTATTTATATTTATTTATATTTATTTATATTATATATGTGTATGTGTGTGATCAGATCATAGCATTTCTACACCCATACAATCACTTTCATATATATATATGTTTATTTATATCATGTGATCAGATCTTAGTATTTTACACCCAGGCTGTTCTTTGCTTTCATGGCAAATATATACATGTATATATATATATATATATATATTTATAAAGCTCTTAGAATAATGTCTACTCCCATCTGTACACATACATCACTCCACTGGCTGCATGGCCACAGCAAGCATCAACGTGTATGGGTATTGTCCTGTGTGTGCTGTAAGTTTAAATTACATATTTTTTATATATATATATATATATATATATATATATATATATATATATATATATATATATATATATATATATATATATATCTTATCACGCAAACAACCCAGACAATTATCCATTATCTATCTATCTATCTATCTATCTATCTATCTATCTATCTATCTATCTATCTCTCTCTCTCTCTCTCTCTCTCTCTCTCTCTCTCTCTCTCTCTCTAGTTATCTATCTTTATCCTCATTTTTGAACTCTCTCTCTCTTTCCCTTCCCCTCTCTCTCTTTATCCTATGTATTTACCATATGTATTATATGTCTATCATATCAAATCTATCTATCTATCTATCTATCTATCTATCTATCTATATAAAAAATATCATGCATTTTCATGAATATATATGTATATCTATCTATCTATCTATCTATCTATCTATCTATCTATCTATCTATCTATATATATATATATATATATATATATATATATATATATATATATATATTCCTGAAGATGTTAGGATTTATCATTGTACCACCCAGACAATCAATTATGTTTTAAACAATTCTTAGCTGTACATATACATGATTATCTATATAAAGGGTTTTGTCTATCTATCTATCTATCTATCTATCTATCTATCTATCTATCTATCTATCTATCTATCTATCTATCTATCTATCTATCGATGAAAGATCACTTGTCCCAGACAATTATTCATACATAAGTCATGCTCTCCACACAGGACATGAGTGTGGTTATGTTCCCCACCCGGCAGTGAAGTGGTTAACCCCATAAAGGCTCCACTGATTGTTGCAGGCAGACATGCAGGCAGTGCTGCTTTGCATCCTCTCTGGCACATTCTAATGCTCATCTCTGTTAATGTCCATTTACTTTGCACACCGCTAATCATATCTGGAATGACAATCTCAATTACCATTTCGGTGAATTATCTCCTGATGGAGTGACCCAGCAAAAAAAAGAAAAAAAGGTCAGCCTAGAATGTATATTTTCTGGCACGGTCTCTGAGATGGAGGAAGCAAGCAGCCTGCATCCTATAGCTGACCCCAGTGTGACAGCTAAGCATAGTGATAGAGGCAGCCAGCGACCCGCCTGCACTTTGTATTAGCGCCTCTCCATGGGACCTGCATCCAGGGTAACCAGTCACTATATCTTCCCAAGGGAGGCTGCCATGGATCTCTAAATCACACAGCAGATGCCTAAATCTAGAGATCTCCTGACTATACATCACATGTCAGCCATCCCAAGTTCTTAGGAACCTATCCACCCCCCGACTTTAATGCTCAAGTTTCTAAAATATAGCTGTGTACACATCATCTTCATTATTTAGTTGCATTTTGATGAAAATCGACCTGCCAAAGTAATTGGCATTTGAAAGGTAAGGGTCTTCCACTCGTGCAAGCTGACACTAAGCCACAGAAAACGTAATTTCAAAGAGAATAAGAAATAGATGGAAGTCAGTGGTAACTGATTTGTCTACTGGGAGATGGATTAGGAGACATACTTGCTCTGCAAGGCCTCATTTTGAAGGGAAACTCTGTAATGCAGAATAATGTGCCTTGCACTGTGTAGAAGAGCACCCCTCCAGGATCATCTAATTACCATGCAAAGATGCACAACAAACACCAAATAAATTGCATTTATGGCACGATCTTGAGCACTAATTACTTTGGAGGCATCTTTCTGGCCCATCAAGAATGAGATCACTGCACTCTTCTGCCACCAGCGTGGTGTATAAAAGCCTCTTTATATTAGCTTGCTTGGAGATTGATATATCCACCCTATGCGCTGTGCAGGAACAGGGAGTTTATTATATAAAAAAAAATAAAAGAAAAAGAAAAGTCTCAGGCATTAGAATCAGTAGATCGGAGCTGTCCTACATGTGGCTGTGCAGAAAGTATTTCCATGTCAGTGGATCGGGGCTTTCCTGACATCAGCACACTTGCTAATTACTTAAGTACACGCTGCAATTATTTCCTTTGCTGCCAAAGTGTAAAATGTTGTCAAATTAAAAATTGAAAGGTTGGAATGTCGTGTGGGTCCCTGGGAACTTCACTGATGGAATGAGACAAGCTGATTGACTTCTAGCTCTGCTCCCTTTAGATGTACTAAACAAGAAAACAATTTTTTTTTCCTGCCCTCTTAGCTCCAAACAACCAATCAGGTTAGCAGGTTTTTCTTCGGATTGTCTGCAGAATGGTGATTTTTAGTAATAGGGATGAGTGGAGAGATTGTAGCAAAACTGATTAAAAAAATGACCAACTTTGTCATCAAAGAAATTTTACAGAGCAAAAACTCTTAAATTAACTCATTAAGCTACCTAGGGAAAATTCACTTAGAAAAACAAAATCTAGTTTTTCATATAGAGATTTCAGGGTTGATTAATTAAAGGCAAACATTAAAGTCAAATAGACTGTTCACTTTGCATGGGAACATTCCCTAGAGCTTAGTGAATGAGGTGCAGCTCTGCTGGCATCCATCATGCAACCCTGTGCAAAAAATAAATAAAACATTATATATATATATATATATATACACACACATATACAAGCATACCCCACGTTTAAGTACACAAAGGGGTTTATTTACTAAAGCTGGAAAGTGCAAAATCAGGCTCACTTCTGCATGAGCTTCCAGGGTTTATTACCAAAGCCTAATTGAACAAGCTGGGGTTAGAAGCTCATTGGTTTCTTTGCAGAAGTGAGCCTGATTTTGCACTTTACAGCTTTAGTATATAAACCCCATTGGATACTTAGGAGTGGGGTATGCCTGTATGTATATATATTAGGGCTGTTACTGATCAAAAAATTTCTGTTCGATTAATCGTTTTTTTTTAATCGATTAATCGACTAATTTCGATTAATTATAACGCACATACAGATCCAACTACTTTTAGCTGATCTCCTTGCAGGCTGATTCCCAGTGCAGCTACCAACAACTGGAAAAATGGATAGCAGGATACAAAAAACACACAAAGGCAGCGCTCGATGGGAATAGCATTAAAACTTTTATAGTCTTCAAGTAGGTAACAAAATAAATATTGCACTGGAGATAAAATCGATGTAGCTACATAAACTGTAAAAATGGTGCGAGTAATACCAAATGGTACCAAAAGCAGTCATAAATACATGTAGCTAAGTATGATACTGGTATAAAAATGTGTACAACGATACCACTGTTGAATCCAGATGAGGAGAGGTTAACATCAGTCCGTCGGCATGTAGATGTCCCATGAAGGGAACTATCACAACTCCCAATGGATGGTTGTAGAATCCCAGGTTGATAGAGGGAAGTGCAACAGCCCTTGCGTGTGGCAGATAGTAAGGTCCCGCCGGCATGCAGATATGAAGGCACAGCAAAGGAGCCCTTCAGATGGACACGGCAAGCCCCGCCGGTGTCCGTGACTTTACTGGATCTCCAACGGAACTCCCTGAAGGCCCAGAAGCCGGCGGAGAGGTGAGTACCAATTTAAAAGAATTTTAATCGATCAAAAAGATTTTGATTGATCAAAAAAATTACAGATTAATTGATTAATTAATAGGTTAATTTGCACAGCCCTAATATATATATATATATATATATATATATATATATATATATATATATATATATATACACATATATGTATATACACACACACACACAGTAAAACCTTGGTTTGCAAGCATAATTCATTCCAGAAACATGCTTGTAATCCAAAGCACTTTTATATCAAAGCATTTTACAGAGTATAAAAGAGAAGAGAGGCACCTCTAAGTGTAGCAATAAGTTGTTAAATGTTGTATCTTCATTACATGTACCTTCATTAAATGTAACCAAATGTAACTAAATGTAACAACTGAGTATACAATAGAAGAGAGGAGCCTCTAAGTGTAGCAATAAGTTGCTAAATGTTGTACCTTCATTAAATGTAACCATATTGCTACACTTAGAGGCTCCTCTCTTCTCTTTTATACTCAGTTGTGACGCTACTCTTATATCAAGACGTCGCTTGTATATCAAGGCAAAATTTATTAAAACATTTTGCTTGTCTTGCAAAACGCTCTCAAACCAATTTACTCTCAAACCAAGGTTTTACTGTATATTTATTTATTTTTTTCCTTGCATATATTGGGTATTCTTTGCAAGCTGAAATGTCACCATATTCACTAAGCTCTGTGGGAAATTCCCTTTACAAAGTGCAACTTCCCTTGCATAGTGAATAGCCTATTTGCCATAGGTAAATCAAACCCTGTGTGTGTGTGTGGTGCATTTATGGTAGTTTTTTATTATTATTATAATACAGGATCTTTATGGGGGCAAGAGGCGGTAATAAAACCTGGAAGCTCATTGGTTTCTATGCAGAAGTGAGCCTGATTTTGCACTTTCCAACTTTAGTAAATAAACCCAATTGTGTACTTAAACGTGGGGTATGCCTGTATGCATATATATATATATATATATATATATATATATATATATATATATATATATATATATATATATATATATATATATATATTGCACAGGGTTGCATGATGGATGCCAGCAGAGCTGTGCTTTACAATATAAAGAGAGATAGTGCCATATTAATACAAGTCAATACAAGTAGGTTAGGAGGGCCCTGCTTGTGAGCGTGTGCACTCTAATCGTTTTTTTTTTTTATTATTGTTCAGCATTTATGTTCATTTTCCTTTTTTTGTGTGTATTTGGTGTTATTAGTGTACTGTCCCTTTAAATTTTTATTAACTTTTTTTTATTTTTTTCCCCCTTAAATGAAAGAAGGTAAAATAATGAAGCTAACAAGTGGTAGTTTTGGTCACAAGAACAGGTCCAGAATATAAAGGGGCTTCTGTAAACCACCAGGACCATTTACCGCCCTTTGCACCAATAAGAACTGCCCTAATTTCACATCTTGCCTCTAATGCACAAAATGGTGAAATTTAGCAGAAATGTTTAAAATTTTTACAATATTATAGAGAAAAGAAAACTTTTATCTGGGACCATCCATAATATCCTAATATATCTATTCTATTTCCTAATAAAACTCTCAGTCTCATAATTCATACACAAACAAGACATCCCTTGCTTACTAAAAAACATGTTTATTTATTTTTTGTTCAATGTTTCTAAAACTCACACTGATCCCATCCCTTCGTCATCAATAAGAGAGCCCCCCCCCCCCCTTATTTTGTTCATTCACCAAAGAATCTACAAAGGGGCTGGGAAAATAGTTGCCTTGTCATGGAACACATTGCCCTGATTTATGATAAAATTTTAACGAAATCATGCATATTTTAGCAGCCTTTAATCACTGCATGAAAATTTAATTCATGAACTGTAGCACGTTTAAATAAATGAAGTGTTAATTCATTAGGATTAATTAATTTGTTAAAGGATTGTGTGCAAGGTTAAGGTGGAATAAAACTCCTTTGTTAGTTTCGTGACTTAATAATGAGGTTTAGTTAGCAGTAAAACACTGGAGCTGGGCTGGCTGCTGGTGTGGATAAACAGGGAGCCATAGAGTCACCGAAACCACAACACAGCTGCAACGTGAATGAGGGCGATCTCAAACCAGCTCAAGGAAGCAACCTGTTTTTAAATGAAACATCAATTTCACATTGTTTTATACAGTATAAATAACACATTCAGGTGAAATATAAAATTGAAGATTTTGGAGGAAAATTTTGTAAAAGTTTGGAATGTAACATACGTTCCTGCATGCTTCTTGTTTGGTGGTCCCATAGCAGAAGTTGGTCAACTTGAACATATAAATGCGAACCAAGAACTCCTGCTTTTCAATATAAATAAAAGGGGTTGTAAAGGTACAATTTTTTCCCCTAAATAGCTTCCTTTACCTTAGTGCAGTCCTCCTTCACTTACTTCATTCTTTGATTTTGCTTTTAAATGTCCTTATTTCTTCTGAGAAATCCTCACTTCCTGTTCTTCTGTCTGTAACTACACACAGTAATGCAAGGCTTTCTCCCTGGTGTGGAGTGTCGTGCTCGCCCCCTCCCTTGGGCTACAGGAGAGTCAGGATGCCCACTAACAGACAGCTCGTTTCTCTATCTGCGTCCCGACACTCCTGTAGTCCAAGGGAGGGGGCGATCATGACACTCCACACCAAGGAGAAAGCCTTGCATTACTGCGTGGAGTTACAGACAGAAGAACAGGAAGTGAGGATTTCTCAGAAGAAATAAGGACATTTAAAAGCAAAATCGAAGGATGAGGTAAGTGAAGGAGGCCTGCACTAAGGTAAAGGAAGCTATTTAGGAAAATCAAAAAGTGACCTTTACAACCCTTTTAAAGCTAAAGCCATTTTATTTTTTAGGATAGAGTGGTAAGGGGTTAGAACCTCTGTCAACATTTGGGAAGATTCATTGCCTCTATTTGTCCTGCTGACAAATTTGTCCAGGACAAATAGAGAGAAATCTTCCAAAAGAAAATTCTTCCAAAGGAAATGCTTGTCCTGGTGACAACAGGCTAAAGCCACACAATCGGATTTCCATCGGACAAATCCGTGGAATTTTGTGCGAAGGGCGTTGGCCATCAACTTGGTATGCATACAGATGGTAGAACTTTTTCAGCCAACATACACGAAACTACGTGGTTTTTCAGCTCTTTACCGCCAACTTTTGGGCAACTTCTGCCGACGTTGTGCTATGGTTAAATATAAATATAATTCACGCACTACTGTGGAACAGCTGAATGACAGCTGTGAAGGGGTTAAGTATGAATCAACTGCTACAAAACACTGAAAGTGTGCATGAATATATAAAGTAGTGCTGAGCTGTTGATAAATGTATATGCAAAAAGTATAAAAACGCACAAGCATAAAAGCAATGATAATAAGTGCAAAGTGCAAAATATAGTGCAAGTGGCAAACTAAGTAACGTGCCAAACAATATAGTGTCCAAATAAACCTCAAATGCTGAAGAGGTATGTAACACAATGCAAAATAATCATGGAAACAACTTCAAATAGTACAAGTGCAAATAACATCTGTTCTGAAACAATCACATCTGCTGTGAAATATGTAAAATAAGCATGCATTCCACCCATTTAAAATTTTGGGGGATTGAAACCTACACCAGACATTGGAGGGGTGGGCATAAAGTGAGGACATTGAGTCAACTAGAGTCCAAATGGATCTTTACTTTAGACACTTTTGTACCACGGGGCCTCAACGTAGACTTTGATCTAAATTGTTTCCTTAGTGATTTTTAGGCCTTTTAGGTTTCTTAGCAAAGATCTTGCCTTTTAGCATATATTTTATTTTGCTCCAACTTCTATATATATACTTATTCTCCATACTCATTTTATCTTTGACCTTTGAAATACTCACAATCTTATTCTCCCTCATATGTCAATTGGTTGTTATTATCGCCTGTGTCATTTCCGGTAGCAGACTGTTACATTTTATTCATAAATAACCCTCCTTTCTAGATATTTATGGCATCTCATTTATCCTATTTCAACTTACTCTAGTCTTTTAGCCATTATATTTCTTCTATGCTTTTTTAAATATTTTATGTATACTTGATAGTATTGTTTTTACAACGCAGTGAAAGTATTATTTCTTCAGTTCCGGCGTCTGCGATATAGCAACATGTCTTTATCATTGTAGCTATTAAACTTTCCCATTTTGCATTTCATTATGTGTTTGCACTCAAATAGTTTTTTGCTTTTCAATACTTTGTTCACACAGAGCCAAAGATTCTATTTAGTGTGAGCTTTTGTTTTGTACCACCAACAAAATGGCCACGCCCAGCTCCGCACAAATATCCTTAAGAAAATGGCCGCCATCTACTTCCTGTAACCTGGCTACGGGAAAATGGCTGCCGTAATTAAGATTTCCATTCACAATATAAGGACACTTCCCTAAGCCTATTACTCATCCCCTGATGAAGTCACGTGATTGCTGAGGATACATGTAGGGACGTAGATGCAACCGGAAGTGACACAGGCGAGCTTGGCGCTTGTGGATACACATGTTTTGTTTACTGTTTGAATGTGAGTACCTTGCATACTTTTTATGCAATAAACGCAATTGAAGTTAAAACATACTACACTATCCTGGGATTCCTTTTACCTTCCCTGCTATCATATATGCACGGCATCCAGAGACCCCTCCCGCTCCCCACAACCAGGGGCCACATCCAGGGATTACCCAAGGAACCATCCAGGCAGGCTGGATTACGCTGGATACACTCAGGCTTTCCTTATATGCTGTAACCTCACAGCAGTGAGGTAAGGGGTCATCCATTTATCTTAGAAGAAGGCACTGAAGAGCCATCACTCTGCACAATTGCACCTTAGTAGAAGGCACTGAAGAAGCTATCACTTTACACACATCATCTTTTATGTGCGATTGCACATTTTGGACTTTTTCTTTTCTTTTTGCATCACATTTTGGAATTTACCACGTTCACCTAATGCACCATTGCATTCCATTTCATGCTTATTTTACATATTTCTCAGCAGATGTGATTGTTTCACAGCAGATGTTATTTGCACTTGTGCTATGGTTATCATTGGTTCAAAGCATGCGTGTTTGTACTTTGGATTTTATTCCGACGTACACACGATCAGATAATCCGACGGCACACATTTGTTGTCGGAAAATTTGAGAGCATGCTATTAAACATTTGTAGTCGGAAATTCTGACAATTGTCCGATGGAGCGTACAAACGGTCGAATTTTTCGACAAAAACCCTGCCATCACACAATTGTTGTCGGAAAATCCGATCGTGTGTATACGGACCTTTAGGGTCCATTTACACCACATTCAGTTGGACTGAGTTGGGAAGCTATTCCAGCGCAGTCCCACCTCATGATGCGACAAAATGCCTTGTCTCCCTATCTGCCCAGTTCACACCATTGCGTTGCAGTGGTGTGTGGGCAGTGTGCAGTCCTTTTATTCCAGTGCAGCCAAAGTGCACAGCAATCCACTGTCTCATACTGCATGAGTGGCAATTGAACTGCACATGGGCACATTTGTCCATTCAACATAAAGACCATGGCCCGGATTCAGATACAGTTGTGTATCTATCGGCGGGCGTAACGTATCTCAGATACATTACGCCGCCGTAACTTAGGGCGCAAGTTCCGTATTCAGAAAGAACTTGCGCCCTAAGTCACGGCGGCGTAGTGAAAATGTGTCGGCGTAAGCCCGCCTAATTCAAATGTGGATGATGTGGGCGTGTTTTATTTAAATTACATGTGACCCCACGTATTTGACGTTTTTTTACGAACGGCGCACAAACGTTTCCAAGTGCGCATGCTCCAAATTACCCCGCAAACTGTCAATGCTTTCGACGTGAACGTAACTTACGTACAGCCCTATTCGCGAACGACTTACTTAAACGACGTAAAATACGACGCTGTTCGGACGTTTCCGACGTCCATACCTACCATGACTTACCCCTGCTTTATGAGGGGTAGCTTCACGCCGGAAAAAGCCTTACGTAAAGAACGTAAAAAAATGTGCCGGGCGGACGTACGTTTCTGAATCGGCGTATCTACCTAATTTGCATATTCCTTGCGTAAATCTACGGAAGCGCCACCTAGCGGCCAGCGTAAATATGCAGCCTAAGATACGACGGTGTAAGAGACTTATGCCGGTCGGATCTTAGGGAAATCTATGCGTAACTGATTCTACGAATCAGGCACATAAATACGACCCTGCACACTCAGAATTACGACGGCGTATCCGGAGATACGCCGTCGTAACTCCTATCTGAATCCGGGCCAGTGTGTATTTTTGGTACCCGGGATGTCTTATGCCCTGTACACACGATCGGTTCGTCTGATGAAAACAGACCGATGGACCCTTTTCATCGGACTAACCGATCCTGTGTGGGCACGATCTGATTTTTAACCGATGGTGTGTAGGCAAGACTGATGAAAGTCAGCTTCATCGGATATCTGATGAAAAAATCCATCGGTCCGTTTTTATCAGACAAACCGATCGTGTGTACAGGGCATTAGAGCTGCTTCAACCTTTCATGTCTATGGGTGACTGACCACAGCTATGCACCACTATTTTATTATAGTAGTGCACACACAGACATATTGCGCCAAATGCATATTGTGTGTGTTTAGTGAATTACATCTGTGCGCATGCACTACTTAATGCAAAAAGCAGCGCATGGCTGCATACAACCCGCTTCAACTATGTGCATGTAGCCTAGACAGCGTGGATGGACGAATCTGTAGTGCCAGCTATTGTATTTTGACAGCTGGCACTGGCAGCTGTCCGAACACATGAAAGATGCCTTCATCCTACTGGAGGTAATTAGACTGAGACACTTTTGGCAAAAGCTGATTGATTATTTGACTCATTGAGCTGGATGGCGCCAACAAGGCCATCCATATAACAAATTTTGGCCAATTCAGAAGGAGTCAATTGAAATTTGACAGTGTATAGCAAGCTAAAAGTGGTTGTAAACCCTTGCAATTACCCAGTGAAGTGGCTTCAGGTGAAACACAGAGATTAAACAAATCCTCCTACATAAGTTATACCTGTTTATCTGCTCTTAACTTCTCTACAGCCGTTCAAAGTCCAGAAAGCTTCACAAATTATATATATATATATATATATATATATATATATATATACACACACACACATATTATATACTCCATGTATATTATATACAAAATATATATAAAAAACACATCAGCTACAATACACTGAGCTATCAGAAAGCAGGGGGCAGGGAGCTAAAATTACTGTGAGGAGAGCTCTGAAAGCTGTTAGGAGGGAGGGGGCCAGTGGTGGCCGCTCCATTAGGGGTACCTTATCAATGCATCCGGCCCCTTAATCTACATGCAGGGCGCCGGACGCATGGATTCCAGAGGCTCTAATAGGCTTTAAACACTTGCTTACTGTGCACATATACCCCCTTCCTGCCCAGACGAAATTTCAGCTTCCGGCACTGCGTCACTTTAACTGACAATTGCGCGGTCGTGCGACGTGGCTCCTAAACAAAATTGACGTTCTTTTTTTCCCCACAAATAGAGCTTTCTTTTGGTGGTATTTGATCGCCTGTGCGGTTTTTATTTTTTGTGCTATAAACAAAAAAAGAGCGTAAATTTTTAAAAAAACACAATATTTTTTGCTATAATAAATATGCCATTTAAAAGAAAAATTCTCAGTTTAGGCCGATACGTATTCTTCTACATATTTTTGGTAAAAAAAAAAAATCGCAATAAGCGTATAGTGACTGGTTTGCGCAAAAGTTATAGCGCCTACAAAATAGGGGACATAATTATGATTTTTTTTATTCTTTTTTTTTTACTAGTAATGGCGGCGATCTGTGATTTTTTATTGGGACTGCGACATTATGGCAGACACATCGGACACTTTTTTGGGAGCATTCACATTTATACAGTGAACAGTGCTATAAATATGCACTAATTACTGTATACATTTGACTGGCAGGGAAGGGGTTAACTATAGGGGTGAGGAAGGGGTTAAATGTGTAGCCTAGTGAGTGTTCTAACTGTAGGGGGAGGGGACTGACTGGGGCAGGTGACCAATCTGTGTCCCTATGTACAAGGGACACAGCATCGGTCTCCTCTCCCTGACAGGACGTGGAGCTCTGTGTTTACACACAGAGCTCCACGTCCTTGCTCAGTTACTGGGCAATCACGCATCGTGTTCCCAGTAAAGCGGCGGGTGTGCGCGCGCCGCCGCCGGCGCGCACGCGCCCCCTACCGGCTTTAAAAGACGAGGATGTCATATGACATCCTGTCAGAACAACTGAGCTACTATGCTGCCGTCAATTGACGGCGGCTGGTAGACAAGTGGTTAAAAAAGGGTAGGTTTGGGACGCAGAGTACTGCACCTCGAGCCCACCCAATTGTTTGACAATAGCAAATTAATATTCGCTATTGTCACACTAATTCTCCTCCCAGTCAATCAGGAAGCAGGTCTTGAGACTCGTTTCCTGATTGGCTGAAAGGAGAAGCGATCCTATTGGCTTAGGAGGAGGAGGGAGGACGAGGAGGAGACACAGAAGAGGTCGTCACCCCGGAGGGAAGCACTGCCCGCCATTGATGGGGTAAGTGCAGGGCTGGCCGACTGACTGACCACCTGCCACTGGAGGGGACACACCTCCCTTCACACAGCACACAGGAACAGAGTGGTGTGGGGGATATCTCTCCCCTGTTTCCATTTTTCTCTTGGTTTCAGCTAAACTTTACTCATGTAGATATCAGCGAAATGGGGCAGCAGACAGAAATTACACTCAGTGCTCTGGATTGAGGTTTACAACCACTTTAAAAGAGAAGTATGGGTTTGTTTTTTTTTCCTCCATCATACTTACCTAGGTGGATGCAAAATCAGTTTGATGCTGCATCTGTCCCCCAGCGCCTCTACACTGATGGCTCGGTTCTCACAGCTCTCTGAGCAGAGGGCTGCTGACTTTCAGTCAGCAGCTCTTCGCTCTGCTCCTCCAAGCTCACTGGAGCGCTGAGCTGTGGAGAGGCCGTCTCAGGCTCTCAGTAGCTCGCTGCTAGGCTAAGACGGGTGTCAGTCCAGGCAGCTGACGAATCCAGGATTTATTGTCGGGATGATGCGGTGCCTGGACTGATGATATTCGTTAAATCAGCAGAGAGCGGACTTCAGTCACAAACGAACTTAGGCTGGACTTTAAGTGCAGAGGAATATTCCCAATTGGACACAGACTGTTAAAAAAAATAGTTTTATTAATAAATGTAAAAAAATTAGGTTAGCTAGAGGAACAAATGGTCCAGAATATATATATATATATATATATATATATATATACACATATATATATATATATATATATATATATATATATATATATATATATAAATGCCAATTTGGATATACTGTACTTTTTTATAAACATTTCTATAGGTGTATGGCAGCGTGTAGAGGGTTGATTAGGTATATTTGTCGTCATGTGTGGTTACACCCTTTAGCACCTTACATTTTATATACACACTTTTTTCCATCTTGCCAATTGTCATCTGTAAAGTTGACCATAAACTTGGAAAACAGTTTATTCTGAGCCAATGATCACATTACGAAATGACCATCTGGCTCATACGTCAAACACACGATCGGGCTTTTGCCTGGCCAAATCACATTGGAATTCTGAAAAATATAGAACATGTTCTATATCTAAACTCTGATGGAATTCATCGGAATTTCCTATGAAAAAACTCTGATGGGGCTACACACGATCGGAAAATCCGATGGAAAAAGTCCATACTATCTGATAACAGTTAACGTCACTGTGCTTGCTGCAACTGCTATCAACAGATTTTCTGCCAGGATCAACTGTTTTTTTTTTTTTTTTGCAATATTAGCTATTTCAAAACACTTTAAATGAATACAGACCAATAATGAGTGTGCAGAAGTTCATTTTTAGGGTTTACACACCCTTAAAAATATGTCAACAGTCAATACAAAATCATCTCATACTCCAAGCTCTGTATAGCTATGGGAACCTTTACAGACATATGTGGAATGTTATTAATGTGTATTAAAAGTACTATTAATAACAACATTAATTCCTATATGAGAATCATCCTCTGTAGTGCTCCAGTGGGTTTAAAGTGGCTAAAGACCTCAAACATGAAATATAAACAAAGCATATCCCTCTATAGTGTGTACTTTACCAAAAAAGAGAGAAAACAACACCCATTAATACACAATTGCTAAATAAAATGAACAAAACACAGCGCTAATGAAATGCACACACCACTATACAAAGTAGGGGGGATATGTGTCCAGTAAATGATGTAGATATGTGCAAACAAATAGTACAAGTAAATATATATAAATAATGATTCAAAAAAATATAAATTGCAAAACAATCTCATGATTAAAAAAATTGCATCAAAAAAATCGCATCACACTAAGGTGCATAAGTGCATAAACATGCATAATAAATAATAGTGGTAAATAGTCCAATCCTTAAAAATGACACACAAGTCCATATAAAAGTATTCTAAGGTGCTTCAGTGTGGATAAAAAATGAATGAAAAATTCCAGTGCTTTAGTGCATGTAATCAGTAGCAGCAATCCAAGGGTGATGTATAATACAATTCATACAACAACACACGCCCCAGTGAGTGACCCAAAAGTAATGCCAAGGTGTAGTCACACAGGTGTTACTTTTGGGTCACTCACTGGGCCGTGTGTTGTTGTATGAACTACTGCCATAATTTTTTTGGGTTGTGTAGACTTTATGTTGAGGCGCTAGCTTGTTTGAAAATATGTGAATACAAATGACCATACAGTGGAACCTTGGATTGTGAGTATAATTTGTTCCAGGAGAATGCTTGTATTCCAAAGCACTCGCATATCAAAGTGAAATTCCCCATAGAAGTCAATGGAAATGAAGATAACTCGTTCTGCATTGACTTCTATTGCATGCAACACCGCATGTGGCCAGAAGTGAGGGGGCACAGAAGAGACTCGGAAATACTCGGAGACCGTTCGGATGCAGTCGGAAACCCCCTGGGAAAGGTTTGGAAACACTCTGGAACAGAGTATTTCCGAGTGTTTCAGAGTATTTCCAAACGGCTCAGAGTGTCAATGGCGCCCCCGCACCTCTGGCCAAATGTGGTACTGCACACCACAGAAGCTTGAATCCTGCTAGTTTGCGAGACAACACTCGCAAACCGAATAAGGTTTTTGAAAAAAAAAAGCTAGTATTGCGAAGCTTGGGAGGTGTGTCCCTCACGCTACTGTGAGTAAGTAAAGTATTAAAAATTAAACAGATAATAGTGATTGATATAAAAAAAAAAGCGGCAAAACCTGAAGTGTTCACAATACACAATAAACAATATAAGTCAAATAAAGCGATCTCGCGCTATATAATCACCCAAAATACTTAAAGTGTGAGAAAAAAGTGTGGAAAAAAAATTGTGAAAAAAAGTGTGAAAAAAAAGTCCAAACATTCAAATCCGTGCTGGATGAGTGTGTCAGATAAAAAAGTCTCAATTCCAATCATTTTAGATGGTTTTACCATGCTGTTAGACTCAATTTTGTGACCTCTTTTATCCACTATATGGGGAAGTATGTATGCAAAAAAATAAATAAAAATCTTTTGTACCATGCGCTGTATTGCTATATAATGTCATCAGTATAATGAAATTCTTCAGCACTTATGCAAATTATATTTTTTTATGAAATGTTAACTATTGGTATATTGATAAATATTATTTGTTTATACCCATATGATTATGTTTTGGTTCCACCTCATATAAAGTCCCAACCTTTTTTTTTTTTTAATTTGTATCCAACCAGGCAAGCCCTTGTACTATGTAGTTGTTGGAAGATTTAAAGAAAACATGTAAACACATAATATACAATATAACAACATGTATTTTTTCATGTATTCTGCACAACCCTGTATTATATTACTAAATTTTGTACTATATTATCATTATTATTATTAATAATAATAATAACAACATGTATTACAAGATATAATAGACATGGCATTCTGGCTTACACAAATTTGTAATGTAGAGCAGTAATTATTTTCTTTTCTTTAAACCAATTACAAACATCCCTGTTGATCTGCAGCCCAAACTGTGCAGCAATGAAAGGGTTAACCCATTAACCCCATCAGATGTTGACTGCTGTTGATTAGGGCCACTTCACTGTGAATGGAATCAAATAATTCAGTGAGATCCCCTGGGGAATTTCAGGCTTGTATAGCCAAAACCTCTGCTGTGGATAATGAGGTTACACCAGATAAAATCCAAGCAAGGGTCATCGGATTAGGCCCCAGGCACAGCACATTTTATTTGGGTAATCAGCGAGGATGAAATGAACAGACCTTTGCTGAGGTCGCTGTACCTAGACTTGTGCCTAGAATTCACACTCCATGTTCTGCTTTTCTATTGGTTCTCAGTAATTAAGAGATGCAACATATTAGTGCAGCCAAGTGTTTACACAATGCCACCAAGCATATAATAATGTATCGCACAAAAAAAAACATGCTCCAGGCTTAATATATTAAAGTGTCAGATTGCAACCAATTCAACGCAAACTTGCTTTCAGAAACGTGATACCCATGTGCATGCCACGGTTGTATGTTAATCTGATTGGTTGCCATGGACTAATACAGACAGTTCTTGCTCAAAGCAGACTGGTAAATATGGCTTGCCGATAACTCAACAGTAGTGTATCATAAAAAACATCCATGGTTCAGCCTGTACATGCAGCTATACACCCATAGTTTACAAAAAGAGAAGAATGCCCAAAGCTTTTTTTGGCCATACATCCCTTGTTGGTTACAGAAGTGCACTTTTCTTTTGCTATTCTGTGACGCAGAATCACCCGACAGCGTGATAAAGCTCGCTGTCAGCTGACGCCACAGGGCAGCTCCAGGTTCAGGATCCTCAGCTGTGCCCACCCCCAATTCATACAGTATAAATAATCAATATATGACAAATATAGAAAGTGACTGGTGCCAAAATATAAATACAAATAAATAAGTAAATAAATAAAGTGTTCCTAGGCATACAAGTGGTTGAATGAATGAATGAATGACTTGTATAGCGCAACTCATGTGAACTGAATCGCCTTTGGGCGCTTTTTCCAGCCAGAGTCTGCTTGGCTGGTGCGGTCATTTTACCCCGTAGGATCTTGACACGCTTGGGACACACAGTCATACACACAGATATACATATATATACTGGGCCAATTTGGACAAGATCCAATTTACCTACCAGCATGTCTTTGGAGGGTGGGAGCAAACCGGAGTACCCGGAGGAAACCCACGGATGCACAGAGAGAACATGCAAACTCCAGGCAGATGGTGTCGTGGTCGGGATTCGAACCAGCGACCCTTTTGCTGCTAAGCAAAAGTGCTACTCACTGCACCACTGTGCTGCCCAGCAGTTAACAATTATACCACTTATAACCGTGTCCAAAGGGTAATAACAAAAAAATAAAGCAATAATCCCACTATCACTGTATTAAAAGTGCTCCTGTGCATGTATGTGACTTCTGGCTGTATCACTTTTAAATGTGTTCAAACGTCCATGCGATTCAAGACTGCTTAGTAGGTGCTCCAAAACATGCAGTTGTGTCCTCACTCTGGTTTTCCCCCTAGGTATTGAATGCTCACCTCAGAGCGTGTGATTTAGCAATTAAGCTCAGTCAATACATGCCTGTGAACCACCTCTGGGACTCTGCACTGGTACCGGAATCCTGGACTCTTCAGTGTAATGTTTCGGAGAGTATGTGGAATAAGAGAACTCGATAGTGTAATAAAGTTTATAAACATTTATTTAAACAAAGCAAAACCCCTGACTGGGGTACTCACATATACCAGGTGCGCAAGCAGGGCCAGATTCCAGACAAGGCCAACAAGGCCAGGCCTCGGGGCGGCAGTGGGTGCAGGGGCGGCACTCCGGCTGAGAGAAGAGGACACTTTGACTTTAATTTCCGTAGTTCCCCCCTGTCAGGTCACGGATGGTGAGAGGAGAGAAAACAGAGGAAAGAGGAGGTGAGATGGCTCTCAATTTAATTTTCGGCAGCAGCAACACCCCCCCCCCCCGGTTCTCAATTAAATTTTGTCCGTTTTGGCGGTGGATAATGTCCCCCCTGTACTGCGCAGGTGTAGGCGGCATTGAATGACCCGCCTTGGGGCGGCAAAGGGAGTAAATCCGGGCCTGTGCGCAAGTGCACCATTCTATGTCAAGCACGAAAAAAATATACCTGATTGGTATCGGGATGTTATGCACTTCCTCCACAACAGATCAACTGCCTGTCGTACCATCCTGTCCCCAGCACATGTGCCATACTCTTTCCATTTTCTGATGATGGATTGAACAGTGCTCTGTGAGATGTTCAAAGCTTGGGATAACTTTTTATAACCTAACCCTGCTTTAAACTTCTCCACGACTTTATCCCTGACATGCCCGGTAAGTTCCTTAAAATTCATAATGCTGTTTGTTCATTAAGGTTCTCTAGCAAACTTCTGAGGGCTTCACAGAACAGCTGTAGTTACACTGAGATTACATTATACACAGGTAGACCCTATTTACTAATTAGGCGACTTCTGAAGGCAATTGGTTCCATTGGATTTTAGTTTGGGTAATAGAGTAAAGGGGGCTGTGTGTATACAAATGCATGCCACGCTTTTCAGATTTTTTTTTTGTAAAAAAATTGTAAAAAGCATATACAGTGAGGAAAATAAGTATTTGAACACCCTGCTATTTTGCAAGTTCTCCCACTTGGAAATCATGGAGGGGTCTGAAATTGTCATCTTAGGTGCATGTCCACTGTGAGAGACATAATCAAATTTTTTTTTTCCAGAAATCACAATTTATGATTTTTTAACTATTTATTTGTATGATACACCTGTCTATCAGCTAGAATTCTGACCCTCAAAGACCTGTTAGTCTGCCTTTAAAATGTCCACCTCCACTCCATGTATTATCCTAAATTAGATGCACCTGTTTGAGGTCATTATCTGCATAAAGACACCTGTCCACCCCATACAATCAGTAAGAATCAAACTACTAACATGGCCAAGACCAAGGAGCTGTCCAAAGACACTAGAGACAAAATTGTACACCTCCACAAGGCTGGAAAGGGCTACGGGGAAATTGCCAAGCAGCTTGGTGAAAAAAGGTCCACTGTTGGAGCAATCATTAGAAAATGGAAGAAGCTAAACATGACTGTCAATCTCCCTCGGACTGGGGCTCCATGCAAAATCTCACCTCGTGGGGTCTCAATGATCCTAAGAAAGGTGATAAATCAGCCCAGGACTACACGGGAGGAGCTGGTCAATGACCTGAAAAGAGCTGGGACCACCGTTTCCAAGGTTACTGTTGGTAATACACTAAGACGTCATGGTTTGAAATCATGCATGGCACGGAAGGTTCCCCTGCTTAAACCAGCACATGTCACGGCCCGTCTTAAGTTTGCCAATGACCATTTGGATGATCCAGAGGAGTCATGGGAGAAAGTCATGTGGTCAGATGAGACCAAAATAGAACTTTTTGGTCATAATTCCACTAACCGTGCTTGGAGGAAGAAGAATGATGAGTACCATCCCAAGAACACCACCCCTACTGTGAAGCATGGGGGTGGTAGCATCATGCTTTGGGGGTGTTTTTCTGCACATGGGACAGGGTGACTGCACTGTATTAAGGAGAGGATGACCGGGGCCATGTATTGCGAGATTTTGGGCAACAACCTCCTTCCCTCAGTTAGAGCTTTGAAGATGGGTCGAGGCTGGGTCTTCCAACATGACAATGACCCGAAGCACACAGCCAGGATAACCAAGAAGTGGCTCTGTAAGAAGCATATCAAGGTTCTGGCGTGGCCTAGCCAGTCTCCAGACCTAAACCCAATAGAGAATCTTTGGAGGGAGCTCAAACTCCGTGTTTCTCAGCGACAGCCCAGAAACCTGACTGATCTAGAGAAGATCTGTGTGGAGGAGTGGGCCAAAATCCCTCCTCCAGTGTGTGCAAACCTGGTGAAAAACTACAAGAAACGTTTGACCTCTGTAATTGCAAACAAAGGCTAATGTACCAAATATTAACATTGTTTTTCTCAGGTGTTCAAATACTTATTTGCAGCTGTATCATACAAATAAATAGTTAAAAAAAATCATACATTGTGATTTCTGGATTTTTTTTTGATTATGTCTCTCACAGTGGACATGCACCTACGATAACAATTTCAGACCCCTCCATTATTTCCAAGTGAGAGAACTTGTAAAATAGCAGGGTGTTCAAATACTTATTTTCATCACTGTATCATTTTCCTTCCACTTCACAATTATGTGCCACTTTGTGTTGGTTTATCACATACAATCCCAATAAATTAAATGTAAGTTTTTAGTTGTAACATGAGAAAATGTGGAAAATTTCAAGGCGTATGAATACTTTTTCAAGGCACTGTATATACAGACATTAGACTAAGCTTTCTGTGTTAACTGCAGAATCATCTAATCCATCTAAATCCATCGTGGGGTGTTATATCCATTCTTCTAAACAGCAGTCCAGAGTCAATAAACTCTTATTGCTTTCACCTGACCAATATAATAAAAGGTCCTCATTCTGAATAAGTATATACCGTATGCAAACATGGGATGGGACTTTATATAGGTACCAACCAAGAAAGGATTTTATATACAAATCTAACTCTTTATTAATTAACAATTAAAAGTTAAAATCATGACACAATTAAAAGGATTGCAATTTATTACATTTAGGGTTTTTATGTAACATGTATACATTCCATCATGGGCAAATATCTTCAGTATCAGTCTGTACCAACACCTCAACGAGTTTAAACTCATAAAGAGTCTTCATCAGGTGGTAAAAATGATATTCTGACATGAATAAATGCCCATAGTTTTAAAAGAAGATAAAAAAAAAAAAAAAAAAAAACATTAACAGCAAAAGGCAAAGTTATAAATCAAGCAATAATATAAATTACTTACACAGAACCCAATGATGTTTACATAAGATAGAAAGAATGTACATCTAAGGAGAACCCAAAGTGGCAAGTCTAATGCAATGCAAGGGATTCTGAACCCAGAAAAAGACCAACAAAATGTCATTGAGAAGGGATGTTTGCTGGTGGTGTCATCAGGGGTGGTCCCGTTCTTTGGAGTTTATACGTTTGGTTGTTGGGGAAAATGACTATGTTGTTTATTTGCTAGGGTATAGTGAATTTAAATGAAAACTTTACCATTATAGGCACTGAGGAATGAAATTATTCACAGAGATTAAACACCAAACCCAGTTTATGCAGCACTGGTGGGTCAAAACATAGCATAAAATCATTACCCGGCTTCTACACCTGTGTGAAAACAACATCCTCTTTTACTGCCGGCGGACATTTTTTTATTCAGGTATATTTTTCATGTTTTCTTTCCTTTGATTGAATTTGTACTTTTCAAATTAAAGTGACCTTGAACATTATACAGCTATCAAACTTATGCTTGAAAAGTCATAGATCTGCATGCTAAATCAATTTTAAACCTTGGCTCCCCTCTGCACAGCTGGTGAATCATCATGCGCTTCAGGCACACTCCAAGAGGCTGCTGTGAATCGGTTGTTATAACTGCTTTGGCAGTTTAGCGATAACCTTCTACAGTTACAAGATACTTGGTGTAGAGAGCAGCCCCAATCTTTGTTCAGCCTCTAGTACGTCGCAAGTCCATACAAAAGTGCCTGCATACTAATGATGTCAAATTCCAAGCTTACTCAGACATGCACACTCCTCTGATGTGTTTCACTTGGCTGAGTCATCTTCCACAGGTAAGGTCTACTTTGGTGCATATGTGTTAGTAGCTTTCCACGACTTGTTCATTCCCCGACTTGTTCATTCCCTGACTTAGTTGGGATAGGCGGTACACTTTGGTGGGGGTGGGTCAGCCACGCCCTGTGACCTTTGGCCTATGGGAACCCGCCTTCTGACCTTAGACCTCTGGGGAGGTCCCTGTTCCAAGCCTAGCCTTATTCTTCAAGGGAAACCCTAACCCTAACGCTCACCCTACCCCCACCCCCCTAACCTGCATGTGTTAGCATTTGGATAAGCAATAGTGGATCAGTCCCAATATGATGTTAATGCAACACTGTCATGTTGCACTACCACTTTTGGGCCTTTGTCAGTGTTATAATAATATATGGAAGCCCTGGCTTTACTGATGGTGGTGCAGGGATTGTGGCATCTCAGGACCCATGGAGTCACATTGGGATCAAGATCAGTAGTGTTGTTTTTCCATTTTATAATACAACCTTGCTGTGCAGCCATCTTAAAAAACGGAACAGGAAAACAAGTGACCAATCAGAGCTGCAACCTAGAGTAGAATGAATCTGGTTGCTAATGGCAGCAGCTTCACTATCATAAATAATGGTGGGCACACAGGGCTCAAATTTAGAGAAACGTATGGCCCTGCTGGCACCACCCTGCTCGACAAAGGTAATTGTTCCATTGAATCTTGTCAAAAGAGCCTGTCAGAAAATTGTCTAACAGTGACCATACATGGTGGTTGGGCTATTTGCATATCTGTCCCAAGCCAGCAGGTGGCAGGCAAACTGGTGCAGGTAAGTGCCCTGAACACACACTGTTTGTGCAGTTGCACCCTCATGGGTATGAATGGGCTGCCTGCACCTTTTGGCTGTTGGCCTGTCCACCATGAATGGGCCTCAGCACCAGCGTGAATGAGGCCTCAGAGTACCTAATCGGATCCTGGATGCACAGAATTCAATTTTCTCTGAACGCAGCTAAACACACAATGTGCATGGAACTGCTGAAAAAACATTAGATACATTTATATTAATTTAGAAATGTCCTCTAAATCCTGGTTTGACAGTGCCAGTGTGAACAAGAAATACCCGAACAGTGCCTGCATCTGATTAGATGCAGGCACTATCTAGCCAACAAATTTAAGACGGGCTACTTTGAAGAGTCAATTTAACCAGCTGTCAGAATACAATAGCCCGACAGGGGGGATTCATCCATCTGAGCTTTTCAGTGCAAGTGAGTGAAAGACATCTTTACATGTAAGGCAGAACTAGAAGCCAAAATTGAGTTCACTAAGAATGAATTCACTAAGGAACATTGGTTCATATACAATGGACTTCCTCCCCAATGTACATGCCAGGCATATGATAATGCCTTCACTTCAGACATTAATGCATTTGATATACCAAATAGTCCAGCCTCTGCAATATTACTTATGAAAGGGCACCCGCCCCATGCACAATAGGTACTTGTGCTGCACAGTTATACCCGAATGATAACATCTGTGCTTTGCTGCCAACCACAAATATAGAACTATAAGGGGATGATTATTGGACAATGAACTCCTGATTGTGCATTTAGCGAGAGATTTACAAGCACTCTCTGATGTGGCATTGACATTTCCCTGATTAATTAAAACCCCTTTCTTAAAGATGTACTGTTTTCCTATAAACATTTACAACTTTAACAACTATGTTTTATTACCTAATTATACTCCTCCTTATTTGTAGTTAACATAGCACTGAGGTATGAGATGCACTTTTAGAAAGGCTCCTACGCACCACTCATTACAACAAACATATACTATAAAGGATATTTTAGTATTAGGCCAAAAACATATTCACCCATCATTAGATCCCAACAGCTTTATCATGTAAGTATCATGAATTTGTTTAAACTTAAGTACATTGTGATTCCTTATAATTCTTATGGTCGCAGCCTTTTCTGCATTGCTGGAATATCTTTTTATACAGTATTAACTCTCAGCTATATATGGGCAAATGTAATCACCAGTGGGATTTTTATTTTTGGCTAAACAAATAAAAATATAATTAAAATTTTGAAAATAAATGTTTTTTCTTACTTTGTGTTATAACATTTTGAAAAAATATACATTTTCTTCTTCACTGATGTACGCTGATGAGGCTGCACTGATGTACGCTGATGAGGCTGCACAGATGGGCACTGATGGTCACTGAGAATCAGGACACTGATAAGCAGTGCCCTGATTTTGCAGCACACCTTTCCTCACAAGGACACATGAGGAAAAGACTGCTCGTAACAAGCAAGTCTGTTTACAAGTGATCAGCTGTGATTGGACACATGGTAAAGGGCCGTTGTGATTGGCCCTTTACCGCTATCTGTGATCAGCTGTGTCCTGAGGACACAGCGATCACAGAGTGTGCCCAATTTGCGCTCCAGGGGGTGCAGGGTTCTGGGAGGATGTCCATGGATCCCATCCCAGAACGAAAGAGCTGCGTTGTAGCCGTCTTTTGGCTATAGCACGGTAATAAATTGGTTTAAATTTAAGTCCACTTTTTCATAGAAAATGAAAAGGTGAACACTCTACAAGCTCCCCACCACATCCTCCTTGTCCCCACTGCATTTACCCCTGTGGCGATCAGCTGTCACTTTTTCCCCCATAGCCAGTGCAGCGGTCCAGGGATTCAAAAGCACCGTGAGTGGAAAATGTAGCGCTAAGGAAATTAAACTAATGTACCCAATATTTTTGTGCACATGATAAAAACTAATAGTGATAATTAATCTCAAATATAACAAAGCATATATTAATGAGTGGATATATAAATAAAAAATGTCCCAAAAGTAAAATATTTGTGTAGTAAACAAATAATCTCAAATATAACAAAGTATATATAAATGAGTGGAAACATAAAATATGTCCCAAAAGTGGAATATTCGTGTAGTAAACACATAAAGTCCAACTTAAATGGTTGTTCCTCAGGAATGGAATACAGTAACCTAAGCAGGCATATGGAACATTAGGGATGATGTATCCTCCAATGGAAATGAGGGGTATGCACTCTTACCGGAAATGGTGGACTCGAGTGTCAGTGACAAGTCAATCAAGCAAAAAAAGCCTGAATCGGTGGACTTCTAGAACGATCCAAAGAATCCAGGAGGCTCCAAGAACGACTTCAGGGAATCATGCAGGCAACTGTGAGGCTGGAACACTGATATTATGGAAAGGCCAAAAAACTCTCATCGAGAAAGATATAAAAAAAGAGAAAAGGCCTCCACATGGTGTAGGTCAAAAGGATGGGTTTAATTTGGATAAAATCCAACATACATCCGTAAGTATAAAATTGTGATCACAAAAATAAAACGCAATGTGGGAAGCAATAAGCCAATACTGACGTGTTACGTCTTAATAGACTTCAACTGGGACGTAAGCAAAAGCACTGCACTTCTTTTCAGTTTTTCCTTGGGGCTTCCGGGACTGATCAGAGTGTATTCGATTGGTCAAAGCTGTCACCTGCCAGCACTTGACCAATCAGAATTGCTCTGGTCAATCCCGGAAGCCCTAAGGAAAGACAGGGAAGAAAAGCAGGGCTTTCATATCCCCAGACCTTTGCAGTGCACCTCCTGCATGGGCAGTAACCGCTAATCATTTACAAGGGAAAGTGCAGCAGGGACCTTTTTTGTGAAAAGGTGAACTTACACTTTAAATCTGTCACATACCTGGCAATAAAAGGTTTCCTATATGATCAATCATTTAAGTTTAACAATTGTGTAACATTCAAAGCTTAGAAGATGATAATGTTGAAGTTAATTGTATTTTCTTATAATATAATATAAAATTATTTGCACTGGTAAAACACAAAGGGCTCTATGTATTCAATTTGTATACAAGATTTATACAGCTTCCACCTAGGATTCCCACATTTTTAGAAATGACATCCAATTAGAGCATATTTAAATCCTGGGTGAAAGCTGTGTGACAAATATATAAATAGACCTCTAATGTCTGTACACATCCAGTTTTTAATTTGTTGATTAGCCCTCAGTATAGATATCAGCCATATGCACGGCAGCCTAAGAATTACTTAAGCCCCTTTAGGACAACTAGCACCAACCTAAAGAACAATTTTCCTAAACTAGTAATACAAGACACATGACTTTGCTTCAAGGTAGCATGTTCAAATAACTCCACTATTTTGGTGAGGGAGCACTCCATGACTGACTGTTCAATTTACAAATACGGACTGACGCTGCTCGCTGTTTGTCAATATGCCAATCAGTTATACAGTTAACATTTCACAGTCCCTTGCCTCATTTACATGACAGAGGAGCAGATGTTGCATGTGCTAATTTTATGAGTTGAAACACCCTAGTATTGGAACAAAATGGGTACTTAGTAAATGCTTTCCACTAACACTCACTGAAGATTAATTTAATTGATTTGCATAGCAATAAAAAAAATTTGCTTAGAAAAGATTTTTACCACAGCTGATTAGTCTTTATAAAGAAATAGGAGTATGACTATCAAGCTGTAAGTAGAAACATTGGTACTGATTACCGATTCCATCCCTATACTTGGTGGGCCACAAAACTAATGGAATGGGAAGTTCAGGATTTTCAACCCATCTAACTTGATCAGATTTTTTTTTTAATCAAACATAGGATAAACAGAGTCTTTATTAGTATGACAGCTTATACATAATGGACTTTTAGCCAAATAATTCTAAAAAGTTACACAGTCAACTATACAATCATACTGTTAGGACTTTTATTTATATACAGTGGTAAGAGTGTATCAGTGGAAGACAGAGAAATCTCGTGAAATTATATGCACAGATATTCTAAAGGTGGTAAATGGTTACAATCGGTCTGAACAGAACTTCTTAATAAAACTTATAATAGCATAAAAATGCTACACAAGCCCTTTTGTAATTTAATGTTTTATATATATTATATATATATATATATATATATATATATATATATATATATATATATATATATATATATATATATATATATATATATATATATATATATATAAACTACCTTTCTAATTCAATCTGCAGCCACTTTAATTTTCTAAAATCTTTACAAAATTCAATGCAATATGGCAACCTGGAGGCAAAGGGATCAGTTAATAGTATCGCCCCCTGTAGCTGATTATTAATCCATGATATACTTACCATGCCTTGTTCTGTACAATTTCTCTATGGAGGTGCTCATCTTAGTAGGACTTTGCTTCCTTATGTCAGAGCCTCCAGCAAGGAGAACAATGAGAAACACAGTAGTGGCCTTGGATTCGGTCTGAAGGCAGCTATAAAAGTTTGTATTCACAGAAGTGCCTAGGTTCATTCACCATGCTATGCTAATTTTTCAGGAGGCATTCTTAGCTGGTTAGGTTGAAAAAAAGATCATCGAGTTCAACCAACACCAACAACAAACCCCCCTATAATCTAGAAATCCATAGACACAATCCTATACCCACATTTTATCCAGAGAAAGACAAAAAACACCCCAAAAAAGCATACTCCAATTCATTCCAATGGGCGGAAAATTAATTCCTGATCCCCCAGGAGGAAATCAGATATTGCCTGAATCAACTACTCCTTGCATTATTACTTATAAATGTTAGTAACTAGTTATATTTTGTGCATTTAGGCATACATCCAGTTCTTTTTAAAACAAACTATTAAGCTGACCAGATCTTGTTCTTGAAGGAGTCTGTTCCACATTTTTACAGCTCTTACTGTGAAAAAGCCTTTCCATATGTGGTTAAATCTCTTCTCCTCCAGATGTAGAGTACTCCCTTGTTCTCTGTAATGACCTGAAAGTGAATAACTTAAGACCAAGTTCACTATATGGACCACTTATATATTTGTACATGTTGATCGTATCCCCCCACCCCCTTAATCTCCTCTTCTCAAGAAAGAATAAATCCAGTTCAGCTAATCTTTCCTTATAGCTGAGCTCCTCCATGCCTCTTATAAATTGTGTTGCCCGTTTCTGTACTTGCTCCAGTTCTTTGATATCCTTTTTGTGAACAGGTGTCCCAAAACTGAACTGCATATTCCAGATGAGGTCTTATTATGATTTGTACTGGGGCAAATTATGTCTCTCTCTCTCAAATCTATACCACGTTTAATAAAATACAGTATTTTGCTACCTTTTAGAGACTGCAACTTGGCATTGCATGCTAATAATAAGTCTATGATCTACCAGAACACCCAGATCCTTCTCAACCATTGACTCCTCCAGCTGTTCTTCTAGAATGTATGATGCATGCATGTTTTAACCCCCAAGTGCATAACTTTACATTTATAAGCATTAGACCTCATTCGCCACATAGTTGCCCGATTACTTAATTGGTGCCTTATTTTACTGCATCGCTTGGTGTCATCTGAAAATTCGGAAATAGAACTTTTAATCTTCAAAGCTCTATATTATTTATACATAGATCAAAAAGCAAGGGTTCCAACACTGAATCTTGGGGTACACAACTAATAACCTTAGACCATTCAGAGTATGAATCATTAACCACGACTCTCTAAATACCAGTTTTCTATCCCTTTACAAATGTAGTTTTCTAAACCTATAGACTTTAACTTACACAATAGCTGTGTGTGGGTAACAAAATACAAGTATGCAAATGTCTACTGCCACTCGTTTGTCTAAGTTTTTGCTTCCTTCCCTTATATAAAAAAAAAAAAATTGTTTGACAACTTTGGTCTTTTGTGAATCAATGCTGACTATAGCTTAAAGTATTATTTTCTAGCAAAAACCTCTATGTGGCCTCTTTATTAAACTCCCCATAATCTTCCCAACTATAGAAGTTAAACTAACCAGTCTGTAGTTACAGGGTAAAGACTTTGGTCTCTTTTTAAATAGACACCATATTGGCCAATCTAGTGGTACAAAAACTATTCATGACAAATGGTACATTTTTCACGATACTTCACTGGCATAATTAACTTTAAAATTTGTTGATTTCATATAGCTATGTCAGAAAACCTAATATAAGCATTTTGGCTGGCAACAACAAACCAAGCATTTCTATCAGCTACAATATTGGAGGCCCTACATCTTTAGAAACCTAAACCCATGCAGTTTTCATTGCTTTAGACTTTATACAGTGGGGGACCAGTATCACTACTAATCCTTACAGGATAAGCCAGGAATTCCCTTCATTTTGGCAACATGCCCAGACATCTATCAATGCCACCAGATGTGCTTCATATGATCATTGTAACTCATTCAAATCCATTTAAAAAAGACTACGGGGTGACCTGAAAAAAACATTTTTATTTTTTGCCAAATCATCTAACCTTTTGTGGCTTCCAAATGCCCTACTGTGCATTTAAGCACTTGAAATAACAATGTGCAAATTTGTTGGTCAAGAGAAAAATTTCTGTGATGTAGGAAATTACAATGTTATGTGCAAATATGACAGTTCTGTTTTCAGAGTGTTTTCAAGTCATCTTCCAAAGCATCGTTTTATTACCTAATGAATTCCAATAATCAATGGGCACAAGCAAGTTACACTACAGGGCCCATTAGTAAATGGACTAAATGCAGTGGAAGAAGCTGAGACTGAATTACTACCATTCCTCAAACAGTATGCATCTACTTGTAGCTGAGCAAAGCTTTCTTCCCAAAGGTAGCTTAATGTTTACTCTGCGAACACTTTAGAAGTTTGCATTTTGACAAAGTAAACAATATATTTGCCAGCAAAACTTAACTGAGAAGATGGATTATATTCATTTCTTTAGAGTCATTGCAGAATATATGAAAATGTCATCACAGCTTTTAAGTCAGGCTTAACAATATTGTGAGGCTTGTTCAGAACTTAACTTGTTACCGCCCATGTAACGTTAATGTGCGACAGCAAAGATGGAGGGTTTTAAAGCCCACATGCCACACACATGCATCCATGGGCAGCAGAGGGATACAGTAGCCCAAAAAAAGGGATACCGGGGCTGGGCGGAAAAAGCTTAAAAAAGCAACAGTAATACCCTTACACTTATGACAAACATCAGCTTGATGGACCAAAAGCTGACACAAAGGCAACTTTGGTCATAGAATATGCTGTAATAGCTTGTTCTACTAGATGATTGTGATAGTCTGCTGTAATATTTTTATTCGCAGATGCCATAAAATGGATGTGCAAGGGTGGAAGACCCTCCTCTGATTTCCTACAAAAAAAAGGTTGATAGCAATGGAGAAATGTTATGGTACAACTCCAACAAAAACTTTGTTTTTAGATTTTGATAAAGTGGGGAAAGAGTTAAGCCGGGTACACATGAGCCAAATGTCGAGAGACATTTGTTGTTTCAAAAAACTTTTGCTCAACCTTCGGCCTGTGTGTATGTAAGTCTGTCCAACAGAAGACGAGCATGCTGGAAAACCAGCAGCCAACCGACTCTGGATCAGCACCCTAAACCAATGGTGGAAAGCGCTGATTGGAGTGTTCTGGTGGGGGACCATCCCCCTGTCAGAACACAATAGCTCAGCGGGGGAGATCGATGTACTTACTTTGCATAGTGAATACAGCAGCTCCAACCAGAGCTGACAGTTTTTTATTTTGTTCAATCCGCTGTGTACTAGGATTTAGAATCCTTTTCAAGTTTTCTTTTTCTGAAGCCACAAAAAGGTGACAATCCTTCACTTGCGGGGCCATTGATGCATTAAGTGGGCAAAATCTCTCCAACAGGGGTGCTGATAAAATAATTTGTTAAATGTAATTTTTCAGGTTTTTATTGTTGATTGTGTTGCTGTTGGTCACATCCTGTAAAATCACCAGGACAGGAAGTTTGGTGAAAGCTCCTCAATAGTAACATCAGTAACAGCAGGAATATCTTACGTTAAAACACCTTTCCACTCTAATCAAAATCAAAAAATATATGTTTTTCCTTGAGCTAAGATTTAACAACTACTTAGTAAATAAATGGTGGTTCAGATTTCCAAAAGGCTTCTGGAAGAAATAGACAGAAAGCTGCTCCATGGGGAACAGCAAAAGAAAATATATATAAAAGCAGTCTAAGAAACTATAGCTTGACCACCAGTGCTACCAGGCCAAACCCTTCTATTTCAGTATCCCTATTAGAATTTTGTTTACAATCTTTATTTATACATTTTTAATTTTACACAAAACAATACAAATGTTACAATATCTAACATAACCCATTACCCACCCATTCCGCATTATAATATATATATATATATATATATATATATATATATATATATATATATATATATATATATATATATATATATATATATATATATAAAAATCTGGTCTCATCTAATTACATAAATTAGAAAATTCCCTTTATATTTATCACACTATATCAGTACTTTCCTGCACTCGTACTTCCCAATTGCCTAACATAGCATCCACGCAACAACATAACACAACCACAAAATTTAAATAGGAAAGGGGGATGGGGTAGGGGGGGGAGGGCAAGGGTACAAGGGAAGGGTAATGGGAAATTCCCTGACATGAAACTCTACAAATATGCTGATATCAATGTGGAGGCTCTAAACTCTACCCATTGATGCCATGTCCTTAAAGTCTGTTCTTTAAAGCCCGCTTCTACTTCTATTGTCATCTCCAGAGTATGCATCTCGCTCATTTCGCATATTCATTCTCCAATTGAGAGCATCCCCGTTTTATCTTCCAATTCCAGGCTATAATTGTGCGCGCTGCTACCAACATGTGTCTTAGGATGCCCCTCTTTATAGTTTTTATGGACCCAGGAATCATAGATAAGAGAGAAGCTAATACATCTGGTTGAATATTAATCCCCGTAATTTTATGATGCATATTGTAAATCTTAGTCCAGAATGTCAACGTTTCTGGGCAGTAGTATCATATGTGAGACATTGTACCTTTTGCATTATGACATCTCCTGCATGTCTCCCTAGTAGAATTTTTAAAGGAAATGGCTCAGGATATTTTTGTCCCAATCAGCTCCCAAAACCATTCTGCGCAATTTTATACCTCTTGCTCTGTAATAGACACCTTTTTGAATCCTGGTTCAGATATTCACTTTTCTGAAGTTTGACCATCACTGTAGTTTCAGAAAATCAGAGTGGCTACAGACTGAAATGTAAAATTAATTTTAAACATTTAATATCAAAATGGTTTGTGTCATTGGATTATTTGTTATAAAATTTTTAATGATAGTGGACTTAACCACTAGCTAAAACTGTACAGTGACATTAGAATTTCAATGAAGGAAAGATGCACTAGGGTATATTTAGTACCATTTAAGGGTGCAATGTGCATCAAATTTAGGCCATTTGCAATCCTAAACAATGAAAGAAATCATTAACTTAATAAACAGAACCTTTGGTCTCCTGAGTATCTCCTTAATACTGTATCTCACAGCATCATTTAGAAGCAAGCCAGACATCTCACACTTTCTAATGAATTTCACTCCACTCGGCAGGGGCTCTCATTCTCATTGCTCAATTAAAGATCTGCCTTGTGTTCCTCATTCTCGTCCAGCAAGAACTTCAACTTTCCTATTGTCATTGCCATCCCCATTGTGAATTAAAGCATAGATAGATTTGGCAGCACACAATCACATCAAACATTGAAGAGAGTTGTTACAAAGCTGCAGCACTTGGAACAAAATCATATACAGTCACAAACAAATAGCATTGGAACTTCATTTGGCAAATCAGTATAATCATGTGTAAGAAAATCTTAATCACACATTTCACTCGCTAAGGGGAATAAACAGAGTTGTGCTTTATTTTACAAATGTTAATTTATATGAAAACAGCTAAAACAGAGATGCATAATCTAAATATTAACTAATAGACAATGCAGTATTATGGCAATGTGTATACATTTGCATATAATAATTCAGTACAACTGTGAACAAGAATGTTGACTTGTTTTGCTCTGCTTAATTAACCTTTAAAGCTACACTGCATAGGCAGTAATTAAGACAGCTCAATGACAGATTAATGTCTTTCTGATTTGGCAAAGCACATGGAAGGGACAACAATAGTTTCCGTAGCAGTACTCACTGACTAAATTACTAACTTGAGATGGACATAAGGGTTCCAGTCATTAAACTGATATAAGTGTACTTTGGGCACAGAATAGCCTCATTTGCATCACACTGTATTTATTAAACACTCTTTTCAGGTCCACAATGAGAAGTTTTGATGCAGCATGGCTGTAAGTGCGCACTTCTGGTATCTACACAAATTTTGTTATCAAGTTAGATACATTACATATTCATAAGCCAGAAAGCAGTAATTACGGGAGTTTTACTAAAGAATACTGGCTAGTGTGCATAAAGATAACAAAATATCACGTAATCAAAACAAGAAAACATGTAAATGTATTAAAGAATAAAGTTGATAATTTGTTAAGAGCAAATAAATTGATATATGAACAGCAGCTTTAAAGCCTGGTCTCCCCCCCCCCCCCAAAAAAAAAAATTGTATTGAGCAAAGAAAAGCAACAATTGAGGCAAGTACAATGTTAGCAAAACATGTCAAGACTGGTCTTTTTAAACTTAATTATACGGTTGGTAACATTTCATTTTTAAAAGGCTCCTGCTTCACAAACCATAATTTGAGCTCTAAGAAACATACTTGGTGTACATTCCCAATTCCAAAAAAGTTGGGATGCCGTGTAAAATCTACATAAATGCAGTAGTTTCAGCAGGGAGCATAAATAATTAAAAAAAACTATTAGATAGGCAACTAAAAAAAAACACATCATACAGGGATATACAACGTAATATTGACATAAAAGTGCACACACAGGTTGGATTTGATGGACTTTTTTTCAACCTTACCAACTATGTAACTATATGTAATGATTTGCAAATCTCAAACTCATATTTTATTCACAATAGAAAACATAAAATATTTAAACTGAGAAAATGTACCATTTTAAGAAAAAAATAAGGTATTATGAAATTGATGACAGCAACATGTCTCAAAAACATTGGGACAGGGCAACAAAAAGTAGGACTAACAAGGAAGAGCTGGAAGAACATTTTGAAACTATTTAGGTTAATTGACAACTAACCAATAACATGATTGGGTACAAAAAGGGCTTCTTATTAGAGAGTCAGAGTGTCTCAGAAGTAACGATGGGCAGAGGTTCACCAATTTGTGAAAAGTTACATCTAAAATTTTGAGAATAATGTTCCTCGATGTAAAATTGCAAAGACTTTAAATATAGCATAATCTTCAATATATTGTATTATCAAAAGATTCAGAGAATCTGGAGTAATCTCTGTGCACAAGGAACAAGGCCAAAGCACAATATTGGACGTCTGATTTTTAGGCCCTCAGGCAGAACTGCATTAAAAACCGGAATGATTCTGTAATGGACATCACTGCATGGGCTCAGAAATACTTCCAAAAAACACAGTTCATTCTGCCATCCAAAAAGTTAAAGCTTGATCATGCAAAGAAGAAGACATATCTGAATATGATTGAGAAACGCTGCCGTCTTCTCTGGGCCAAAGCTCATTTAAAATGGTCTGTTAAGGTAGAAAACTGCTCTGTGGTCAGACAAATTTAACCACTTCAATACAGTGCTTTTAAACCCCCTTCTTACCCAGACCAATTTTCAGCTTTCGGTGCTCTCACATTTTGAATGACAATTACTCAGTCATGCAACACGGTACCCAAATAAAAATTGCGTCCTTTTTTTCCACACAAATAGAGCTTTCTTTTGGTGGTAATTAATCACTCGTGGGTTTTTTATTTTTTGCGCTATAAACAAAAAAAGACCGTACATTTTGGGAAAAATTGCCTTTTTCTTTGTTTTTGTCATAAAATTTAGCAAATTAGTATTTTTTCTTCATAAATTTTGGCCAAAATTTATACTGCTACATATCTTTGGTAAAATAATCCAAATTGGTGTATATTATTTGGTCTTTGTGAAAGTTATAGAGTCTACAAACTATGGTGCCAATCCCTGAAAATGTATCAATCTAATCACACTTGAAGTACTGACGGCCTATCTAAGTTCTTGAGAGACTAACAAGTCAGAAAAGTACAAATACCCCCCAAATGACCCATTTTTAGAAAGTAGACATTCCGAGGTATTAAATAAGTAGCATGGCGAGTTTTTTTAAGTTGTAATTTTTTCCCCACAATTTTTTGCAAAATGAAGATTTTTTATTTTTTTTACAAAAAATTGTCATATTAACTGGTTATTTCTCTCACAGAGCATATGCATACAACAAATTACACCCAAAAATACATTCTGCTGCTCCTCCTAAGTATGGGGATACCAAATGTGTGGGACTTTTACACAGCCTGGCAACATACAAAGGCCCAACATTGAAGTAGCACCATCAGGCGATCTACGAGCATAAATTGCACATCTCATTTCTCAACCACCTATTACACTTTTGAAGGCCCTGGAGCACCAGGACAATGGAATTCCGCACAGAATGACCCAATTTTGGAAAGTAAACACCCCAACGTATAATCTATGAGGCATAATAAGTCTTTTGAGTGGTTATTTTTTTTCCAGAAGTTTTTGGAAAACGTGGAAAAAAAAATGAAAACTCATTTTTTTTACACAAAGTTGTCCATTTATAAGATATTTCCAACACATAGCATATACATAGCAAAAATGACACCCCAAAATACATTCTGCTACTCCTCCTGAGTATGGGGATACCACATGTGTGAGACTTTTACACAGCTTGGCCACATACAGATGCCCAACATCCAAGTAGTACCATCAGGCGTTCTAGGAGCATACATTACATATATCATTTCCTGGCAACCTATCATTTTTGAAGGCTCTTCATATTTCTAACACATAGCATGTACATACCAAGAATTACAATCCAAAATAAATTATATTGCGGAAAGGGTAAAAAAAAGCCTTACCTGTGCTTTTAGTAGTGTCCACAGAAGAGAGCACTGGTCCAGGCAGCAGTCAGGGATGTGCTTAGCGACAGCAAAAGTAATTCTCCAGGCAGCATATTTGCATAGTCCAGGTAGCAGTGGTGTGGCCCGTTCATGCGGCAGGCAAAGATGATGGCAGGCATGCTGGCAGTAAGTCAGCAGCAGGCTGAGGGCCGCAATCGGGTAAGACCTGTGCACAGGGGCACAGGGGTAGAGGCTTCGACCCACCCAAATCTCTATGAAGCCTCCGGACTCCAGACCCCAATCCGGAAATTACGAAACCCGGAGAAAACAAAAAAAAAGTTTTCTTCATCCGGAAAAACTATTCTGGAGCCCCTCACATATGCGAGACCCCTGTGTAATACAATAGCAGGGCAACAGATCAGTCCAAGCGGCAGGCAAAAGCGTAGTCCATAAAACAGGCCAGGGTCAGTTCACGTGGAAGCAGTCCAAACGGTAGGCAGAGGCATAGTCAAAAAACAGGCCAGGGTCAGTTTACGTGGAAGCAGTCCAAGCAGTAGGCAAAAGCATAGTCCATAAAACAGGCCAGGGTCAATTTACGTGGAAGCAGTCCAAACGGTAGGCAGAGGCATAGTAAAAAAACAGGCCAGGGTCAGTTTACGTAGAAGCAGTCCAAATACCGTAGTAGGCAGAGGCATAGTGAAAAAGCAGGCCAGGGCCAGTTCATGTGGAAGGCAGTAGCATGAATATGGTCAGAAAATGGTCAGATGGGGGAAATGGTTAAAAATATTTAAATTGTAATATTTTAGGGATTCATGATAAGATTCGAAGCATTCTCCAATGCAAAGCCCAGGTTGGGAGGGACACCAGGGACAATGGTAGCTGGTATCTTTTCGACTTCCTCTTTTGCTGCACACGCGACATCTTTTTTGCCATCTTCGGATGGTGGGATGTTGTACGGGTAGTGGCGTCCATGAAGTCGGCTAACGACATCAGAGTAAAGGGTTTCAGAGGGGGTCTTTGTGGATAGATGAGGGCCGTGACTTTTTCTTCTGTGAAGTGTAGGAAGGGGGCAGGGTTTTCAGTGGATTTGGAGTAGACTATGTAAGAATTATAAATGGCCAAATGGATAAGATAAATTGCTACCTTCTTGTACCAGAATCGGGACCTCCTTATTGATAAATAGGGCTGAATCATTTGGTCATTGAAATCCATCCCCCATGTACAGATTATAATCTTGGACACATGTCGGCTTTTCAATGGGACCTCGTCTTCGTTGAACAACAACTACAGTGTCATTGTGAATGGTGGACAGCATGAGCACGTCTCTGTTATCCTTCCACCTTAAGGCCAGCACTTCGTTGCACCTCACTGTTGCTCTTTCCCCCTTTCGCAGCTTTTTGTTCACAATGGATTGTGGGAAGCCCTTCCTAATTTTTCTGGAGGTTCCACAGGCCAGGGTTTTTTCAATATACAAGTGTCGGAAAAGGGGCAGGCTGGTGTAAAAGTTATCTAAGTAAAGATGATATCTATCCTTTTCTCTGGAGTGGGTAAGCCAGGTCCCATACAATTTTTCCAGCTGTGCCCATGTAGGCCGGGCACTCAGGGGGCTGGAGCTGGGAATCTCTTCCTTCATATATGCGGAACGCATAAAGATATCCTGTGGCTCTCTCACAAAGTTTGTAAAATTTGACTCCATATTTGGCCTTTTTACTAGGAATGTATTGCTTTATTCCTAGACGGCCTGAAAAGGGTACCAGGGACTGATCCACACATATATGTTTATCAAGGACATAGAGTTCTGCAAATTGATGGGAAAGGAAATTTATCAGGGGGTGAATCTTGTACAACTTATCGGAATCTGGATGATTACGGGGAGGGCACTGGGTATTGTCATTAAAATGAAAGAATCTCATAATCATCTGGTATCGGGACCTGGGCATTGTGGCAGAATAAATGGGCTGGTGGTAGATGGGTTTGGTGGACCAATAGGAATGTCCTTGATTTTTTTTGTTAAGCCCCATGTTTATGGTGAGGCCAATAAACAATTTGAACTCCTCCAAATTTAGATCTTTCCACTCAAATGGACGGGCATAAGAGGATTGGGGGTTGTTGGCAATATACTGCTGGGCATACAAATTTGTCTGGTCGATAATTAACTGTAGAAAAGTGTCGGGCAAAAACAGATGAAGGTAATCAACTTCTGAGAAATTTTGGGTGTTGGCCTGCACACCTGGCTGTGCTGTGAAAGGGGGAATAAATGTTGATCCCGATCCGGAAGGCAGCCATGTTGGGTTGGCAAGAACATCTGGCACAAATGTAGTGGCCCTGGCTCCTGGGGGACGTGACACTCCAGTAGTTGGGTGGGTTGAAATTCTTGTGCTGCTACTCGGGTGTGATGTGGCAGCATTAGTACTGGGCCTGGGTATTTGTTCGTGAGGGGTTTCGCTGGCGGCAGCGCTGGTACTGGGCCTTTGTTCCTGGGGCCTATTGCTGGCGGCAGCACCGGTACTGGGCCTATTGCTGGTGGCAGCACTGGTACTGGGCCTATTGCTGGTGGCAGCACTGGTACTGGGCCTAGGAATATAATCCTGGTCGCTGGCGGCTGCCTGGTTTTCAGAGTGCCGTGCCCTTTTAGGAGGGACTTATTCTTCATCTGAATCATTGCTATATTCAATCGGTTCACCTTCCGATTCGGAATCAGAAATGGAATCTGATGAGAACTCCACGGTGCTCTCATCGGTCATTGAGAGGATCTGGACCGCCTCCTCGCCAGTATACAATTTTTTTATGTGGGATGTCCCAAAGCAATGCTTAATGAGGGGAAGGAGACATCTCTGGTAAAGAATAATCAAAATTAATATTGCATCAAGGGTGCCCCAGGCTTGAGGATCCTATACCGCAGCCTGCAGTACTGCCTTCCCAAAGGCCGAATCGGTACTCCTTCTAACGTCCAACTGATAAAACCTTGTGAACGTATGGACTGACGACCAGGTCGCCGCCCTGCAAACCTGAGCCATGGAGATCTGGTGGTGCGCTGCCCAAGAGGCGCCCATGGCCCTAGTAGAATGGGCCTTCACTGACAAAGGAGGGGGTAACCCCCTTAAACCATAGGCCTGAATAATCAACTGTTTAATCCATCTGGCGATAGTGGATTTCGCTGCTGCCTGACCCTTCTTAGGACCATTTGGTGTCATGGTCTTACCTCTCTCCTGTCTCCTTCGTTTGACATGTGCTGGCGGCCATCTTGGTTTCTGGGTCTCTTGTAGCCTCCCACCCTGCGGCTCCTCCTCCTCACTGGGAGGAGCTGGATGCCTGGCTCATATATATATAGGAGGTCTGTGGCTTCAGTTCCTTGCTTGGTCCTCCTGTGTTCACATGCTTCTAAGACTGCTGCTGCTTCTGGTTCCGATCCTGGCTTCGTCTGACTTCCCTGCTGGTTCCTGATCCTGGCTTCGTCTGACTTCCCTGCTGGTTCCTGATCCTGGCTTCGTCTGACTACCCTTCTGGTTCCTGACCTCTGGCTTCGCAGACTCTGCTTCGGTTTCACCATCCGTTTGGACTTTTGCTTTAATGCTTGATTTTCAATAAAGCCTTCTTATTTTCACTTATCTCTTGTTGTACGTCTGGTTCATGGTTCCGTAACATTTGGTAAGACATAGCACATCCGTCTTCCGAATCCCTTCTGTGGTCTTAAGATAGAACTTCATGGCCCTAACAATATCCAAGGTATGTAGCAATCCTTTTCTCGAAGTGGGCTTTGGAAAGAAGGATGGTAGGATTAAATCCTGGTTCAAATGAAAACTTGATATGACTTTTGGTAGGAAGGACGGGTGAGGACGGAGAACTACTCTGTCCTTATGCAGTATGAGGTATGGTTCTCTAAATGACAAGGCTGCCAGCTCTGACACTCTTCTAGCAGAAGCCATAGCCACCAAAAATACTAACTTTCTAGTTAGCAACACCAATGGAACCTCGGCCAGAGGCTCAAAAGGCTGCTTTTGCAGAGTTGACAAGACAAGGTTTAGGTCCCATGGACAAAGGGGTGTTCTGGAGGATTAATACGTAAGACCCCCTGCAAGAAGGTTTTAACCAGAGAGTGGGTTAACCAGACCGACAAGGCCGAAATCTGGCCTTTGATAGTGCTTACTGCCAGGTTTTTGTCTACTCCTAGCTGCAGAAACTAACACCCTGTCAATGGTATATTTGCGGGGATGCCACCTCTGGGACTCGCACCAGACAATATAGGCCCTCCACACCCTGTAATAACGACTGGTGGAGACTGGTTTCCTAGCCTTAATCAGCGTAGAAATTACCCGGCTAGACAGGCCTCTACCCTTGAGAATCAGGGATTTAGCCGCCAGACCGTCAAATTTAAATGCCGTAAGGCCGGGTGGCGGATTGGGCCTTGCGAGAGTAGGTCTGGACGAAGCGGGAGCGTCCAGGGCGTTCCCACCGACATTCTCACAATCAGAGAATACCACGACCTTCGGGGCCAGGGCCACCAGAATAACCGGTCTGTGCTCTACTCTGATTCTGCGCAGCAGGCGGGGTATCATTTGCAATGGGGGAAAAGCATATATAAGATTGAACTGATGCCAGGGGCAAACCAACGCATCGGTTCCACAGGCCAATGGATCCCTTGTCCGGGATATGAACCTGTCTAGTTTCTTGTTGAACCTCAAAACCATGATGTCTACGTCCAGAACCCCCAACTTCTGGCAGATCTCCTGGAAGACCTGGACTCCCCTGGGAGTAACTGCTGGCGACTTAGAAAGTCTGCTTGCAAGTTGTCCACTCCGGGAATAAATATTGCCGAGATGCAGGGCACATGAGCCTCTGCCCATGAAAAGATCCGGTTCACCTCTATCTGAGCGGCTCGACTCTTCGTGCCACCTGGTGGTTTATATACACCACGGCTGTGGCATTGTCGGGCTGCACTCTCACTGGTGACCCCTGTAAACTGGGTGTCTAAGCCTCTAGGGCTAACCGTGCAGCTCTGATCTCCAAGACATTGATGGGTAGGACACTCTCCGACTCTGCTGGGTCTGCCCGTCTAGGACCGCTCCCCAACCCCTCAAGCTGGCATCCGTGGTTACTACTCTCCAGGTAACAGGACTGAAGGTCTTGCCTTTCAGCAGATTCTGAGGGATTAACCACCAACAAAGACTTTGCCGCACCCTTGGAGAGAGGATCAAAGGACGATCCAAGGCCTGAGCCATTGGGTTTCGGTACTATGAAGATATTGGAGTAAAAACCTAGCACGCGTTCCTGGGCTGGTACCTCTACAATTACCCCCTGGCGTAACAGGCGATCCAAGGCCGTTAGAAGTGATGCCCTCTTTACCGAATCGCTTGGTAGATTTGACTCCTGGAAATGAGGAGGGGGGAATTCCCAAAACTCCAGTTTGTAGCCTGCGGACACCGAAGAGAGGACCCACTTGTCGGGGACTCTGGCTTCCCATACTTCCGAAAAGAACTGAAGCCTTCCCCCCACCCGAGTGAGTGGGGGCGCCCCTTCATAAATTTGATTTAGGGGCGGGCTTTGCCGGCTTACGAGACCAGGGTCTCTTGCCACCAGAGGCCTGTCCTTGCGGTTTATTGCCAAAACCTGACCGTGCGGAAGGCCGTCGATACTGTCTGGATGCTGAGGGCCCTGGGGTTGGTGACGCCTGCCGTTTAAACGTGGGGCCCCGAGATCTTTTCTTAACAGGCAAGAGTGTGCTCTTTCCACTCGATATCGTCTGTATGTATTTATCCAGATCTTCTCCGAATAGTCTTCCCCCATGAAAAGGGAAGCCTGCTAAGAGCTTTTTGCACAGAGTTTCGGTCGACCAGTTCTTTAGCCACAAGAGCCTTCGCATATGCACCAAAAACAGTGACAAACAGGAAGCCTGTTGGATGGAGTCTTTTATAGCATCCACTGCAAAACACAGGGCTCTAAGGAGGTCGGCCAGTTCTCGAGCCTGGTGAGCCGGAACATCCTTTAACATCTGCTTAGTCTGGTCTTTCAGTGCCTGAAGTATGCAATCGCAGCCACCGCCGGTTGTACCACTGCGCCTGCCGTGGAAAAGGAAGCCTTCAGCAGGGTTTCTAACTGTTTATCGACCGGATCCTTGAACATTTGTATGTTCTCAACCGGACAGGTTAAAGGATTTATTGACGCAGGAAATGGTTGCGTCCACAGTAGGGAGCGCCCACTTCTTTGAAAATTTTTCCTCCATAGGGTAGGGGACAGAAAACCTCTTAAGAGGGATACAAATCCTGTCCGGCCACACCCAATCCTGAAAAATCAGGTCCTCCAAAAGAGGGTGGACTGGAAAGACAGCATTACTGAGTGGCGCCTTCAAGGAGCCCAAAAAAGATACTGAGGCGACCTGCGGTCCTGGTAAAGGCAGTTTAAATGCCGAGCGGATCATGTCCGTCGAGGACTGGATCCACAGACTCTCCGCTTGGGAGGCAGAAAATGGTTCCTCTATAGTGGATTCCTCAATATCGGAACCCTCTAGGTTCTGGTCTGCTTGATCCTCTTGAGATTCCAACTCCTCAGGGGAGAGGACCTCTGCATCCGAGGAAACTAACCTAGGAGACGGGGATCTAGCCCGTATGACGTCAGCGAGGAGGGAACGCCTCCTGACGTAGCCCGCCCCCTGCCGTGCACATAAAACTTGTGTACGCGCGCGCGTACCCGTGAAGGGGGACCGCCGCGCCGAAGGAGGAAACCCCAGGACATGCGGAAACACGTGGAGCAGACCGGAACCGGCTCCCTGTGTAGGTAGGACAAAACAAAGCCACGCTATGGAACCATTGCCTGCACTAGATGGGGTGGCTGTCCTTTTCATTCCCTAGAAACAGGAGTAAGCCTCTACAACCATCCATACCATGCGGCAGCAGCAGCATGCTAACATAGCCAGGGAGATATACATGTGGGTACTCAATACACCATCCTGTCTTACCCAGACATAGTGGAATTTAGTCGCCGATGCAGAGCATACCATAGGCTAACCCAAACACTCTCCCGCTGGAAGGTCCTGCCGTCGAACCAAGTCCCGCAGGTCCCCCCTTCTTACCTGCTCCACGCTGCAGGGTATTGCATAGCAAGAGGCCCAATCTTCCCCCATCTCTGTGGGGACTGTACTAGACCTTCAGGTACTGGGGTCCTGGAAAGGAACACCACTCCCCTGGACCTATACAGCATCCTGGCAGCAGGGACTTTTGGACCTTAGAAGGCCCAAAGCTCTGGAACCCAGGATCCAGCCCTTCAAGGAGAGGCATTATAGGCAAAACCCCAACGACCTGGGGCCCGGGTACTGTCCACCTTGGCTCTGAGGCACTCGACAGATCCGGTTAACCTGCCCCGGTCCCAAGGACGTAGAGGCACAGCTATTTTGTGACCGACACCCAAGACACTGGCGAAAAAACGGAGGTACTCCCTGTATAGGAGGGGGTTATATAGGGAGGGGACTTCCTGTCTGAGAACGCCAGTGTCCATCACCTGAAGGTAGACTCTATAACCCACATAGTAATGGCTATGCTGCTCTGTGTCCCGTGATGTACGATAAAGAAATGGCGTCTGCAAAAGTTTGGGCACCCTGCAAAGCTGAGACCTGCCAGTGTCATGGATTGTTCTCAATCATCGTCTGGGAAGACCAGGTGATGTCAATCTCAAAGGTTTTAAATGCCCAGACTCATATGACCTTGCCCCAACAATCAGCACCATGGGTTCTTCTAAGCAGTTGTCTAGAAAACTGAAAGTGAAAATAGTTGACACTCACAAAGCTGGAGAAGGCTATAAGAAGATAGCAAAGCGTTTTCAGATGTCAATATCCTCTGTTTGGAATGCAATTAAGAATTGGCAGTCATCAGGAACAGTGGAAGTTAAAGCAAGATCTGGAAGACCAAGAAAAATATCAGACAGAACAGCTTGCAGGATTGTGAGAAAAGCAATTCAAAACCCACGTTTGACTGCACGATCCCAACTTTTTGGCCGGAATGAGCAAAGGTACGTTTGGAGAAGAAAGGGCACATAATTTAATGAAAAGAACCTCTGTCCAGCTGTTAAGCATGGGGGTGGATCAATCATGCTTTGGGGTTGTATTGCAGCCAGTGGCACAGGGAACATTTCACGAGTAGAAGGAAAAATGGATTCAATAAAATTTCAGCAAATTTTGGATGGTAACTTGATGCCATCTGTGAAAAAGCTGAAGTTAAAGAGAGGATGGCTTCTACAAATGGATAATGATCCAAAACACACCTCAAAATCCACGGGGGAATACATCAAGAGGCGTAAACTGAAGGTTTTGCCATGGCCTTCACAATCTCCTGACCTCAACATAATTGAAAATCTATGGATAGACCTTAAAAGAGCAGTGCGTGACAGACAGCCCAGAAATCTCAAAGAACTGGAAGACTTTTGTAAGGAAGAATGGGCAAAGATACCTCAAACAAGAATTGAAAGACTCTTGGCTGACTACAAAAAGTGTTTACAAGCTGTGATACTTGCCAAAGGGGGCAGTACAAGATATTCACTCTGCAGGGTGCCCAAACTTTTGCAGACGCCATTTTCTTTTGTTTTCTGTAATTTTGAAAGTGTAAATGATGGAAATAAAATTTAACTTTTTTTGACATATTATAAGAATGTCTAATCTGTAATTTGATGCCTTTTGGAGATTTTTCCATCTTTCCTTGGCTTCGTTATGCACATTAATACAAATTTTTACCTGGGGTGCCCAAACTTTCGATCCCCACTGTATACGGTATATATATATATATATATATATATATATAAAACAAAAAATATATACACATTTTGGTTCTTTGTGTTTATATTGCAAAAAAAAAAGCCAGTGGTGATCAAATACCACCAATAGAAAGTTATACAAATTACTTGTGTACAGCATTGCATGACCACACAATCGCCAGTTAAAGTAGCAAAGTGCCAAACTACAAAAAATGACCTGGTCCCGAGGGAGGTAAAATCTTCCGGGCTTTAAGTGGATTATTTGATTTGATGACGATATGTTGTTCAAAAGGGATGGTAAACTAGGACCCCACTGTCTGAACATAATATCATTACATGAGCTAAATGGCACTATTTGTACGGACATCTGATTCAACAAGTGAGCATGTGATGCAAGTGTAATCATGCACTAGAATAAGAATAATCCTCCACTGTTAGAGGTTGACCGATATGGGTTTTTCTATGGCCGATGCCGATATTTAGAAATCGGGGCGGCCGATATACAATGCCGATTTTTGCGGCCGATATTTTAGGCCGATTTTTTCCTTCCCCCCCCCCCCCCCCATTTTGGAAAATTTAACAATTTAGTTAAATAACAAAGAAGGAATACAGAAAATTGCAAAAATTAACCATTTATTAAACAACAGAAGTACACAACAAATTTCCAGTCAGTGCACATGTATCTTAAAAATACACAAAAACAGGTGAGGTAGTCAAAACTTTTGAAAGAAATCAACAGCAATAGATAATGAACATTAATGAGGTAAGTTTGTAAACAATACAAAAGTGCACATTTTCTTTAGTTTTAGGCTTTCTTCTTCAGTTCCAGTCCCTCTCTTCTCTTAGTACTCCCAGTTTAAAAGCTTCAAGTTGTAGTTCAGGAAACAGTCTCTCTGCATTTTCTCCAGTGAGCCTGCTCCCCTCTTCTTATCATAGATAATCCCAATCTCGCTGAACACTCTCTCACTGGGAACAGAAGAGGCAGGTGGACAGAGAAATTTTCTTGCCAGTGGTGCAAGGTGGCACAGGCGGGATGCATTGTGTTTCCACCATTCCAGTGGCAGACCAGTCCGTCGGTCTATGAGTGGCTCTTCTCCAACTGCTCGGAAATTAAGTGCTTGTCACTTTCTTCAGCGGGAGTTCCATGAGCCCCCCAAAATGTTTTCGTACATTTTCTCCAATAGACCACAGGGACTGGGTTCCTCCTTCTCCTCTTCTACCCTTGTCCTGGTCCATTTCGGTTCTGGTCCTTCATCGCCACTTTTTTGTTGCTCGGACACAATGCTGGCGTACTCTTCTCGCAGCCAAGTTTTTGCTTTGCTGACTGCATCCCCTGCAAATACATGGCCCTTGTACCGAGGATCAAGAAGTGTTGCCAGCACCAAATATTTGGTATCCTCTATCTTAGAAAATCGTCTCTCCAAGCTTTGCCACATGGTTTCTCCAAGTGTTTTTATCCCCCTTGTGGAGTGACCCGCTGCCTGAAGCACCATCTTCAGCACAGCTATGCATGGGATGATGCAGGAGATGGAGGCCTCTGCCTTGCTGATATCCAAGGTCGCTTCCTCAATAGGGCCCAGTGTATCTATTAAATTTGAGATGATATCCCATCGTTCTGCTGGAGGTGTGGTAAACTTGCCATGTTCTGCTACATAAAAATTCAGGGCACGTATCTGCTCCAGCATCCTCTGCAACATGTGTAATGTTGGGTTCCAGCGGGTGGGAACATCCTGAATGATGCTGTGCTGGGGGAGGCCAAGATCTTTTTGGATGGCTCCAAGACGCTGCTTTGCAAGCACAGAGAGGCTAAAGTGTGTAGCACAAGTCTTTAATTTGGCAATGATGTCCCCCACTATTTGCTGACTGCTGATGCCTTCTTTCACCACAAGCTGTAATGTGTGTGCACTGCAGCTTAAGTCTGGTATATCTGCCAGTCTGAGGCCTTTAATCATGTTGGCACCACTGTCTCGCAGCACAAGAACCACTCTGTCTTGGTTGATGTCCCAATCATTGAGCATGCTAAGAAACATCTCCCTGATATAGTCCCCAGTATGGGAGCCAGACATAGCCTTGACATTTAGAATGACTTGTTTCCTTTCCCAGTTGTTGTCTATAAAATGACATGTTAGGCTCATAAGCGATTCTGTTTCTCCAGACCAACAGTCTGTTGTAAAGGACAAATAGGGGCCAGCATCCTCTGTTGCAATTAGGGTCTTAATTCGCTGTGTAACCTTTTTGTACACGCTGTCCAGCATGTCTGTGCGGTAGTAGTTTTCACTTTTGATCGAATATCTTGGTTCTATTGTTGCCAGCAAACGTTGGAAGCCAATATCTGCAACAACTGTAAAGGGCTGGTTGTCCGTGGCAATCATTTCTGTGATTAGGGTATCAATTTTCTTGGAACGGGGGATCAGTATTTTGCCATTTTCTTTTAGCATCAAACATCTGTACTACTGTGGGCTGAAAGTTGGATGAAGAAGCAGCTGCATCTTCTTTCTCCCTCTGTGCGTCTTTATAAGCTTGGAGGTGGTGGACTTTCAGATAATTCCAGATATTTGTGGTATTTTTAGCCTTTTCTTTTTCTGCTCCCATGCTCAGCAATTTCTGGCAGATATTGCACTTGGCCTTCCCTGATGTTGGCTCACTGAAATACTGCCATACTGGGTTTGATTTATTTTCAGCCATCATTAGACTGTAATTATTAAAAAAGAAAAAAATGGCTTTAGTCATTTTAAAGGAGGGGCAGCTGGTGCTCAAATTTTTTTGGGGGCGCAAACAAACTGAAAAAAAAACCCCCACCAAGCGCAGCCACTGACTGTGCCCCATCAATTGCCGCCAGTGTGCATTCCCCGCCCGCCACTTGCCTTGTCTCGGTGGGACAGCGGGTCACGGCAGCGGTGTCCTCCACGATCGTCAATGTCTTCTCCCATCCTCTGTATAGGCGTCCAATCACAGCACCTGTCGTTTCAGCCAATCAGGTGACGGGTAACAGACCTGAGCAACTGATTGGCTGAGAGGTAGTTTAGTGTTAGGAAAGCGAATTAATCGCTTTCCTAACACAACTCTGAGTAAACAGCGAGCGCCCAGCATGGCACCCGCTGTTTGGTTGACTATTAGAGCCTATGGCTCTAATCAGGTGCTTCAAAAAAATAACACGCCGCTGTAATTCAGGTGCCTGGCGCCTGACAAGGGGCCGGCAGCGGCAACCATAGATTTATTCATGCAGTGACAGGAGAGTGGTGGCGGCACTCGTGTGCCCCATATAGATGTACTGCCACTGGGGTACAGAGAGGTGGCTGTAGAGGGGGGGTACAAAGAGGTGGCTGTAGAGGGGGGGTACAGAGAGGTGGCTGTGGAGGAGGGGGGTACAAAGAGGTGGCTGTGGAGGAGGGGGGTACAGAGAGGTGGCTCCACAGCCACCTCTCCATATTTATTATCAAGTTTCAGGTGTCCCCATCACAGTGCCCCTTTACATCAGGTGTCCCCATCACAGTGCCCCTTTACACAGGTGTCCCCATCACATGGCCCCTTTACATCAGGTGTCCCCATCACATGGCCCCTTTACATCAGGTGTCCCCATCACATCGCCCCTTTACATCAGGTGTCCCCATCACATCGCCCCTTTACATCAGGTGTCCCCCATCACATCGCCCCTTTACATCAGGTGTCCCCATCACATCGCCCCTTTACATCAGGTGTCCCCATCACATCGCCCCTTTACATCAGGTGTCCCCATCACATCGCCCCTTTACATCAGGTGTCCCCATCACATCACCCCTTTACATCAGGTGTCCCCATCACATCGCCCCTTTACATCAGGTGTTCCCATCACAGTGCCCCTTAACATAAAATGTGCTCATCATTGTTCCCCTTAACATAAAATAAGGGTCACGCTGACAGGCACATTTTATGTTAAGGGGCAATGGGCACAACAAAACCTGATCCTTATAAAATTTGCCCATCAGAGTGCCCCTTAACATACAATATGCCCATCAGCGTACACATTAAAAATATACCCATCAGCGTGCCCCTTAACATAAAAGTTTTGTTGTGCCCATCAGAGTGCCGCATAACATAAAATTTGCCTATCAGAGTGTCCCTAATAACATAAACTGTGCCCATCAGCGTGCCCCTTAAAATAAAATGTGCCCAGCAGAGTGCCCCTTAACATAAAAAAGTGCCCATCAGTGTTAGTGTTGACAATAAATATATGCCCATTAAAAGTGATCAATTAATTTAAAAAGCATATGCCACATACCGAATGCAGGGGCGGATGCTGCAAGATAAGCCGGGAACGAGTAGCAGGGGGCGGGGCGCGCACTGGACGTCACGCCTCTACTCGCAAGAAGAGCCAGGAGAAGAACCGGGAACCAAGATCAGCAGGGGGCGGGGCACGCAAGTGACGTAGGAGACAGGCGTGGCCCCTACTCGCAATGCGAGCAAGGAGTGGACAGCGAGCTGCAGGGGGCGGGGGAAGGAACGTGACGTCACGCCCCTACTCGCCAGCCGTACGCACGTGTAGAGACTTCCAAGGACCTGCCGTGAGGAGCAGAGGCCATGCGGGAGTGGGGGCACTGGTGACTGCTGGTCAGTTCAGTACTGCAGGGCAGGTGGCCTTAAAGCGAGAGTTCACCCAAAAACTCAATTTTTTACATTAGATTGAGGCTCATTTTGTGAAGGGGAATCGGGTGTTTTTTTTTAAATCGAAGCAGTACTTACCGTTTTAGAGATAGATCTTCTCCGCCGCTTCCGGGTATGGGCTGCGGGACTGGGCGTTCCCATTTGATTGACAGGCTTCCGACGGTCGCATACAGCGCGTCACGATTTTCCGAAAGTAGCCGAACGTCAGTGCTCAGGTGCCGTATAGAGCCACACCGACGTCCGGCTTCTTTTGGCTACTCGTGAGGCGATGTATGCGACCGTCGGAAGCCTGTCAATCAAATAGGAACGCCCAGTCCCGAAGACCATACCCGGAAGCGGCGGAGAAGATCTATCTCGATTTTAAAAAAAAACCCACCCGATTCCCCTTCACAAAATTAGCCTCAATCTAATGTTAAAAAATTGTTTTTCGGGTGAACTCCCGCTTTAAGATCTGGTATGAATATTAAGGGGAACCCCACAGCAAAAAATAAATAAAAATTGTGTGGGGGTCATACCAAAATCCATACCAGGCCCTTCAGGAACCAGAAGCATGGACTGGTGGAGGAACCCCTGCCAATTGTTTCAATGATTTTTATCTATATTGCCGGAATCCAAAAATTCATTACAGCCACGCACCGTTTTAAATTACCTTTTTTGTCCTCTAGAAATTAAATTTTGCGGTGGCACTGTTCTAAACACGGGAAAGATGCGCTACTTTATAGGCATACTAAGGACACTCACCAGTGACACCAATGATGGGGCACTATTCTTCCTACTGATCACAGGCATTATGCATTTTTTTTTACTCCCACTCACCACCACATTGTATACTCCCAACTGGTCACAGTCCGAAAGTCCTAAAGTCTGATGGACAGTAAACTGGCTCTTTGTTTAGAGGTATAACATTTACCCTTAAAGCCCAACTGAATCTTCTATATTTATGTATATAATGCAGTCAAGTTGAAAGTTCAAAATAAAAATAAAATGACCAGCTTATTTTTTATTGAAGTGCTAAAGCAAAGGGGTGCAAGTCTGCCGGAAACACAGGGTGCGACTTCTGTGTGAGAGCAGTGGTCTAACTCTTCAGGGTGCAGTCAGCACTAGGTATTTAACCCTTGTTAAGGCACATAGAAAAAAAAATCTAAAAGATCAACATATTTATTACGGTGTACACTGCATTACAGTTCACGTCAGTTTTGGTCGAATTGGGATTTAACTCCAGGAGAGAGTTATTCGCAAACCAGAAGACATATCTGCATTTCCCAGGACCCACGGACTGAAATCTCACTATGTGAAAGCTGAGTCGCACAGTCTTGTATGAGGGTGAGGATCACTATAGAATTTATATTTACAATTTTTGTTTTAATAACCTAATAGTTATAAAATGAATTTTGACTCATTTGTCAAAGTAGGGTTTTGGATGGAAGAACTATATAGGAATGCCGTTGCTGCTTTGAGGGAACATCAACATTTTTGATTTAAGATAACCTTATGCAGTTGTGGAATTCTTAGGAAATTTCTAGATTTCTGTCCCTCATTTAGGAGTAGTTAAAAATAATAAAGCCAGTTTTAACAAAATTGATATTTGATGAAGGATTATCTTTACTGTACAGAACTTAAATATTTAGGTTGGTTTCTAACCATGCACCACATTTAGAATGGAACCCCAACACACAAGTACAGCAAGTACTGACAGACCTAGACCACACTGCAGCACAATGTCTATAAAGTGCAATGTAATGCACTGCATTTTCCTTCTATTGTCATTCATTGGCAGTTCACTCATTTATAAAGGGCTGAGATCATTACAAGTGGGTAATTACAGACAGGTACTGTAATCAATAAGTCAGGCGTCATTCAGACACACATGATTTTGGGTACCTACTCTTTACGTCCGCACGCCAATGTAACACATATATGCGCCCCCCACTGCACTGGTCTCACCGAGAGCCCCAGGTCCCTTACCAAGAAACGGGACCTGGAACTTCCGATCCTGGGTCACCCAATTGCTGTGGCAGCTTCTGTGAAGCCCATCCTAGCGTTTCTCTCTCTGTGACTGGAGAAGAAGGATACAATGCATCTTTCTTTCTATCGCTTTGCAGAAAAAAAATGTTTGATCTAGGTCAGGGTTAGTTGCACAAAAAAGGAGAGATAGCGGCACTTCCACCATAAAATTTCCATGTCTATTAAAAATCTATTAAAGTCATGGAAAGTCTTTTAAACTTAAAACCGAACACTCTCTCCTACCGCCAATTCAAACTCCTATTACAGATCACTACAGCTGCAAAACAATTGCCAAAGCTTGGATAATAATAATTGCTGGAACTAAAAAAACAGTCACTCAAGCAATGATCCATGGCCAAACAGAGGCTAAATATCCAACTTTGAGAATATATGGAATCCCTGGGTGACTCACTTTTTGTCTTCTAATTTTGATGCTTCCCTACTATTACATTGGTAATCTCGATTTATTCTCTGCATTCATAGTATGTGTTATTACCGTGTACTACCCGGGGGGCCATACTACCTCTCATTTCGTTCTTCCCCATCTATTTTTTCTCCTACCCAAGATTACTTTTTCTTTTATCTTCTTTCTCTCTTCTACTTTCCCCCCTATTCTCTCTCCTCATTCAATTTACTGTTTATATAGCTCTATATAGATTTTAGATTCTATACAATTATTTATTTTTATTTACAAACAATACTCTTGGTAATAATTATAACCTTTTTTTTTATTATTTGAGGTCATCTTATATTAACCTGGTCTAGGTTGGTTTTATCCTTTCTTCTCCAGTGTATGGTGTAATATTTTGAGTAGTTAGATCCATGCTAAAATTGTTTTAAATTACCGGTAAATTACTTTTAGTTTATGTTGGAACTACAAATCAATATTGTTAACATATATGTGATATTTTATTTTGCTGCCACCATATGTACTTATGTATGCCAATTGTTAAAATTCAATAAACAAATTTAACAAGGAAAACTGTAAGTATATGTATATAAATGTGCAGCTTTCATTAAAATAATTCCTGATAAAAAAAAAAGTAATAGAAATAGTCGGCAAATGCATTTCACACTCCGATGCTTAATCATCGCTAGAGTTAGTATTTGGATCAAGGGTCAATGTCAGGGTCCAGTATATTTATATTTTTTAAATTCGCATCAGTGTCAATGGGTTTTAGGCTGGATACAACAAAAAAAAGTGCACTATTGTATTTGGGTACGGGTACAAACAACAAATAACCTACACATGTGGAATCACTGCGATCGTCAGAAGCAGGATAAAAAAAATTTGGTTGTTCTTTAGTGGTAGGTTATAGTAGTAACAAGAAATATACAGCTAAATGAGAAAAAAAAAACACATTTATTTTTTTACCATTTTGGGCCAGTTTTCTTTGATAATAATAATTAAAAAACATCAGGCGATATCCATAATCATATACCTTCAAACCAAAGCCCAATTAATCCTGGAAAAAAACAAAACAAGGTATAATGCACCTGAATGCACAAAGTAGTTGTGATGATATGTGCGGTTGTACTGACACATGTCAAAGTTGCAAAATTGTGCTTGGGCATTAGGATTTGTTTAACCCTTAGGCATTATTGGGTTAAATAGACAAATCATTTTGATCTAGGACAGGGGTGTCAAACTTCATTTCATTGTGGGCCGTAGCAGCATTATGGTTGCCCTCCAAGGGCCGGATGTATCTTTAATACTATGTCTACTTTAGGAGGATGTAGCGTACAAAGTGTAGAGTTCACGAGTGCACTAAAAATAGACTGCAGAGTTCAGGTGTGCGCTGTGTACAGCACCCCCCACACCCAAAAAAAGCTTCCTCACATCTTATCTGCCCAGCTCTAGTACCTCCCAGCAGTGTAAGTGGCTCTGCATTTCTCTCACTTGCAGGGAGATCATTGGTCAGCACTACTATGCCTCACTGTGAGTATGTGCAGGGAAGGTAGGGATCTGCGAGAGCTGGAGGTGACTACCATGTTCCAGCTGGAAAAAAAAAAAAAAAAAAAAAAAAAAAAAAGCACTGGGTGCAAGGTTCCGGATTCGGCCTGCGGGCCTTGTGTTGACACCTGTGATCTAGGAGCTTATAACACAGGAACATTTTCTAAATGCCTTCTAAAACCGCTTAAAGCCCAACTACAACTTTTTTTTTTTTTTTGGACAGAGCATTTTATTTACCGCAACAACAGAAGAATACTAAAATGCTGACCAAACTATAAAACCGAATCATTTCAAAACCGTTTAAAAACATTTAATTACAGCTTAAACATAAAGTAGTATAGAAAAATAGATGTGTATCAAATACTGTGTTTTAAAAATAGCAGTCAATGGATATTTTACAAGCTTGTTCAGCTTCTAAATCAATCATCCCAACTTATATTGACATGATGTGAGGGAGGATGCAGGTTCAATGTTTGGGGGATTTTGAAGGACTTTTTTTACTTCGGTTCAGTAGTTTTCGTTTTGCTGGAGGACTCCCACAGTACATTTGAGGAAGAGAGGAAGATGGACACACTGGCTCGGAAATATATCCTGGAATTAAGACCTTATCTGAATAAGCATGAGGTCTGACTTCCTCTTCACAAGGTAAATTATTTGAGTGCAAGTGGTTATTAAAGTCTATATTATACCTATCGGTAGATGACTGAGCCATAAACAAATCTGCTTGTTCTGCATTGTCGGCTAAAGAAGAGGAGGACAGCGAGTTGAACAGACTGCTTTCATGATGAGACAGTGTCGTTTTTTCAGAAGATTCACACATGTGGACTGGAGAGTCACTTTGAAACTGTTTTACCCAGTCTGGTGTCAAACAGGAAACACTTGTATGAGGAAGATTTTCTTGGCTTTCCAGGCGAGACATCAAATTATTATAATTCAAGTTTACATCTGCAGTGTTTTCACACGAGGTCCCAGCCTGGTTTAAGTCTTCTCCACTTATACTGTGTAACCTGCTTAAAAATTGATCTGCTGCATTTCTTCCTTGTTTTCTGAGCTGTAAACTAGGGTCTGCCTTTTCAGAATTCTTATCCTGGTAGTCTCCTTTAATATGGCAAAAATGTGAAAATACAGCATTTGTTTGCCCAGGTAGTGTTGCTCCATCAGCATTATTTACATTGTACTCATTACCTACAGGACCCAATCTGCCAAGTTCCCGCCTCCGAGGCAAATCATCAAACACTAATTTTCGAAGGTATGTTAGTGGCTTTTTTAAATTTGTATTGCTGAGAGAGCTAGTTTTGCAGTTTGGTGTGTTTAGCTGAAGAGAGCTGAAAGGTATGGACGAAGAAGGGCTACCCCGGCCCTGGGACATTGAAACCATGATCTCGCTAGGATTGTCTCTAGCCAAGCTAGTTTGTTCCTCGCCATTCAAAGCAGTGGTATGTAAACCATTTTTCAGTTTAGGTGAGCCAATAGTTTTAGATTGTGTTTGCTTTAATCTAACAGAAATGGGGCAAAGGCCTTTGGTGTCATCAGAATAAATTCCATCATCCTTGCTGTACTTCGGAAATGATTTGGCAGTGCTAATATCTTTACAGACGTGACTAGTTGTAGCTCTGCCAGTATGTTCTTCCATGAGGGCAGTATTTCCACACTGAGATTTTTCTATTTGCTTATCCTCTGGTGGCCTTTTCAGATGCACAATCTGCGCTTCCAGTTCTTCTATGTATTGATCACTCCTCTCTAGAGCTTTTTTGAGTCTGCTCATCTCTCTTTCATACTGATCTACTTTAGCTTGCAATGCAGCCACTGTAAACCGTCCAAATCTGAAAGCAGAGAACAAACGAAAGACAGAAAGTTTAATCTCAAATCTAGAAAGACTGATAGAAAGAGAGCCTTACAAAAGATACTCAGGAATATTTAATAAAGAAGAATCCATTCTCACTATGAGAACATCTAATACAAACTGCCCAGAAATTATTTGCATCAAATGCAATACATTTTTAAAAACCACACTGTCCATAGTGGTCATATTTTGAATGAAGGCAAAAAAAAAAAAAAAAAAAGGAGCTTTACTATTGTAGAACTGATTATTTTTTCTTCACAACACAACCTCCAATAATTATTTGAGTAACCCAAATAATCTCTAGATTGGAAAACCCTAAACGAGCAGGGTCCTCCGATTCCTCCTGTATTGAATTGTATTGTAACTGTACTGTCTGCCCTCATTTCGTAAAGCACTGCACAAACTATTAATGCTATATATGCATTAAGATAAAAAGCCTTCTGTGTGCAGAAGTCCCCTTAATACTTACCTGAGACCCATATCAATCCAGCGATGTTGCATGAGAAACTCGGCTGGCCATTGGCTCCCGCTGCTGTCAAAGTCAGCGAGCCAATGAGGAGAGAGAGGGGGTGGTGCTGAACAGCGGCTCCGTGTCTGAATGGACAGACAGGCACGGGTGCCCCCATAGCAAGCATTCAGAGTAAGAATCACTAACCACTACTCTCCGAATACAGCTTTTAGCCAGTGTTCTACCCATTTACAAACTGAAATTTCTAAGCCTATAGATATTAACTTACACATTAGCTGTGTGTGGGGAACGGTGTCAAATGCTCCAATAGGGGTAATTTCTCCTCTTATCATCCAGTTATTAGGTAGCTCTCTAAATAAGGGGTCAACCACATGCAAGAGTTTTAAGTTGTTTATTAAAATGAAACTCTCCTGCTCTTCAGTGAGTGCCCACCATAGGAAGCCGATTCCTATGGGGGCACTCGTGGGCTTGCTCCCAAGCCACTTTGTCTGCGTCCATTGACAGAGTGTGGATCGGGCCCGCCCCCTTCTCCCTTGTCCAGTGAGTTGAGAGCCACTGCTTTTGTGTACATCACTGGATAGAGAGCAGGCTCAAGTATAAGGGAGGTGGGGCTGCGGGACACATTCCGAACAGAAGGTTTTTTACCTTAATTCATAGAAAGCGTTAAGGTAAAGGAAAAAAAAAAAAAAAAACAAGGTTTTAGAACAGGTCACATACTATTGACCTCGGAATCCTACCAAACACTGGTAAATTCTAAATAACCCTTAGTCCTAGCATGTCCCGCTCTCTGAAAACACAGGGTTCACCTTCATAAACTGCAGCATAAGAGAAAGATTGCACAGCACACATTTATGTGATACGATGGGAAGACACAGAAACCCTACACAAAACTTAAAAATGATAGCATTCATTTTTAGAAGGTAAACCAAGTTGCCTTATAGAATTCAGCTTAATTGCAAGGTTTCCCTTTATAGTGTTAGCACTTTATTGATTGACTACACTTGTTGCTTGGAGCTGTTCTTCAAAACTTAGACTCTACGCTCTTTGTACTCAATATGAAAAACTAAGTTCATTTAAAAAAAAAAAAAAAAAACATGATCTACCTGGAGTTAAAAAAAGTCATACAAGAGTCATACAAAATTAGTTTCCAAACCTGAAATTTAGGCCACCACTTTATTGTGGAGCACATTGTTTAATTTACATTTTCTTTGTAATTAGATGGATGTTGGAAGAGAGCACTTCTTTAGCTAACAGGAACAGAAAGTATTAATGAAGTACATAGAGAAAAGATTTGGGTTTCACGCTTTCCACTGGTATTCAGCACCACTAAAAGCAACACATCAATGAAATAATAAATCAGAAACACCATCAGTTTTTCCTTTGTCCTTTTTTCCCCGAAAGCCCTTGTGTATAAATCATAGTAAAATATGCATAATTTATATCTGTAGGCTAATTACAGCTTAGTCATTAATATCTTTAATTAAATCAGAATGTGAAAACATTCTTAATTAATGTTAGTGAAATGATCTTAAAGAACCAGTGAGAGTACTTGAGTAAATGCAGCCAGAGGAATTCCTCAATATCAGAAACCGAATAATGAAAATGTGAGAAAGGACACAAACTAATGCAGCCTTTACACCAACATAGGCTGCAGCATACCTGTAGACTCATGCTAGAGGAGGAATATGGCAACTTCCACTGTGGATGGTTTCTGAAGGTTCAAGTCACTGACTGGGAACAAGCATTGCATATCACGTGTTGGGACTAGGGGGTCGACCGATATAGTTTTTCAGGGCCGATACCGATTTTCGTACACCTTTCAGGCCAAAGGCCAAAATAGGATTCCGATATTCTGTATATTTAAAGTTTTGAAAACTGTTGAGGGTAGGTGGCTGGTTGGCACCCTGTTGTGGGTGGGTGGGTGGACACTGGCTGGTGTATCCTCTTTGGTCCAGCCATTCCGTGGCATGCACTGTCCGAGGCCTTTGCCCTTCCCCAGTAGAAGAGGCCAGGACTCAGACAGACTGTCATAACGGCATTTGCGCACTGGGCATGCAGTGCAAAACCTTTTGAGTCCTGGCTTCTTCTAGCCAGGTCAGTGACCTAGTGGGCCCCAAAATGATGGCTGCCGCGGCAGGTGGAGGACAATATTGGTAAGTTTGTGACTGATATTCACTTTAAAAAAAAAAAAAAAAAATATCGACATCGGCCCCCACCAATCGACTGCACCAATAATCGGTCGACCCCTAGTTGGGGCATGCTCGTCATGCGACTCACCAGGTAGCGAGGAACGTCAACAGCCTAAGAGCTTGCATCAAGTCCGTAATGGCAACTTCCATATTTTTATAGCAGGACATTTTAGGGCATGCTTACACCAGGTTAAACTGTTTTTCTGCATACTACCACACATATATGGTCTTGTATGGCAGTGTGCGATGTGCAAAAAAAAAAACCAGCTCATGGTGAAAACATGCCCTGAAGGAAATATGTCATGAAGTGACATATGTTACAGCAATTCCAGTTGCTGAGCAACTGGCCTTTGGCAACATCTTGAACTAGCTAAAGAATTGCCGACTCCAGTAGCTGCTGGAGTCATTCATTGGAGCCAATGATCATGTGAAAAATAGCATTCCGCATCCCCAAAATAACAACAATAAATATTAGGGATGCCCAGATACTAGTATCGGTACTGATACCAAGCATTTCCCCAAGTACTTGTACTCGAGGGAAATGCTCCGATGCTTCACCCGATACTTGGGCAGTCAGGGGTGATCGGTGTGGCAGGGGAGTTACAACCACTGATCTGCCCCCTTTTCAGCTATTTTAGTGAAAGTTATACAGCAGTGATCGGTGCTTGTAACTTCCCCCAAAGCCGCACCGATCACCGCTGACTGTTCCCTGTGCTGTCCCGCTCCGTGCAGCTCTCCCCCCTCCGTGATCCGTGCAGCTCTCCCCCCTCCGTGATCCGTGCAGCTCTCCCCCCTCCGTGATCCGTGCAGCTCTCCCCCCTCCGTGATCCGTGCAGCTCTCCCCCCTCCGTGATCCGTGCAGCTCTCCCCCCTCCGTGATCCGTGCAGCTCTCCCCCCTCCGTGATCCGTGCAGCTCTCCCCCCTCCGCGATCCGTGCAGCTCTCCCCCCTCCACTAAATCCGGCTCCTACCTTTTCAGAATGAACAGAGTCAGTGATCGCTGACTGTCATTGTCATTCACATAACTGAGCATTGTAATCTGTGTTTACGATGCTTCAGTTTATGAATGGAGAGAAGCTTCTCTCCATTCATTTTAGCTGAGGCTGCAGAGAAAGGGACTGGGGAATCTGTGTCCTTAGTCCCTTTCTCTGTCTCAAAGGGTAAAATGTCAGGGGCCCCTGATATCTCACCGAAGCCTTCCAACAGACCTCATATAAAAAAAAAAAAAGATAAAAAAATTGCAATAAATAATAATAAAAAAAATCCACCCCCCCCCCCCAAAAAAAAAAAAAAAAAAAAAAAAAAAAAAAAAAAAAAAAAAAAATACTGCCACATGACATTAAAAAAAAAAAAAAAAAATATCGGTATTTGGTATCGGCGAGTACTTGAAAAAAAAAAGTATCAGTACTTGTACTCGTTTTCAAAAAAGTGGTATGGGGACAACCCTAATAAATATTCTTCATTAGGAATAAAACCATACCCCAAATGAAGGACCAACACCAGTCATCAATTAACAATGTATTCAGATGCTGGAAAAACTCAGCACAAGTCCCAAATAGAGGTAGTCCTAAAAAGGCCCGAATATACGTAGTTACCGGTATACAGTCATGGCCAAAATTGTTGGCACCCCAGAAATTTTTGCACAAAATCAAGTATTTCTCACAGAAAAGTATTGCAGTAACACGTTTTGCCATACACACTTTTATTCCCTCTGTGTGTATTGGAACAAAACAAAAAAAAGAGGAAAAAAAAAAAATAGGATTTTTGTACTCACCGTAAAATCCATTTCTCCGAGTTCATGGACAGACACAGCAGCAACTGACCTTAGGGTATTATCCTCCTTTCTAGGAGAATGACTAGGCAGAAAAACAGCATGTTAAGTGTTAAACACTCCACACAGTATAGTACCTCCCAGGGGGCGGTTCCCCCGGGTACATACCTCATCCTCTGCAGCCTCAGTTCGTAAACAAACAGTACAAAGGAGGAGTGGGTGCCGTGTCCGTCCATGAACTTAGGGACGTCCCCAAGCAGTGTAAAAAAAATTGAGGGGTGAGAAACATAGCAAACCAACTTCACCCCGAACAAACCAGAGCTCCTCAACGGAGGAACTTCAACCTTAAAACGCCGCCTGCAAAATGTTGCGGCCGAAGGAGGCATCCGACGATGCACTCACATCCACCTTGTAAAACTTTGAGAAGGTGTGGACTGACGACCAGGTCGCTGCTTTACACACCTGTAAAACAGATGCTCGATGGCGGAAAGCCCAAGAGGCCCCAATTGCCCTGGTCGAATGAGCCATAACCAGGAAGGGGGGCCCCCGCCCATTTAGAGCATAGGCCTGAAGCACAACCTGCCTGATCCACCTTTCTTAGGACCTTTCTTAGGACCAGTCACCGACACAAACAGTGAATCCGACCTCCGAAACTGAGCCGTAGCAGACAGGTACACCCGTAGGGCTCGAATTACGTCCAAATAATGCAACGCAGTCTCTTTTGGATTCGCCGGCCGAGGACACAAGGATGGAAGAACAATGTCCTCATTAAGGTTAAAGGCCGAAACAACCTTAGGGAGGAACGACAGCTACGACCGCAGCACCACCTTTTCCCTGTGGATGACCAAATAGGGAGCCTTGCAAGACAAGGCCGACAACTCAGACACCCGTCTGACCGATGTAATCGGCACCAGAAAAAACACCTTCTGGGAAAGAGTCAATAAAGGCATCTCCCTAACACCATCAAATGGAGGCTTTTGAAGCACCGAGAGGACTAAATTTAAGTCCCACGGAGGCAGTGGAGGACGCACAGGAGGGGGCCACATGCCAAACCCCCTGCACAAATGTACGCACCAGAGAGTGCGCCGCCAAGGGTCGCTGAAAGAAAACCGCTAAGGCCGAAATCTGACCCTTGATTGTACTTAAAGAGGTCGCATACAGCGCGTCACGAGTTGCCGAAAGAAGCCGAACGTCGGTGCGGCTCTATACGGCGCCTGCGCACTGACGTTCGGCTACTTTCAGGAACTCGTGACGCGCTGTATGCGACGGATGGAAGGCTGTCAATCAAATAGGAACGCCCAGTCCCGCAGCCCATACCCAGAGGCCGCGGAGAACATCTCTCTCTAAAACGGTATGTACTGCATTGATTTAAAAAAAGAAAACACCCGATTGTGCTTCCCACAATTAGCCTCAATCTAATGTTAAAAATTTGTTTTTCGGGTGAACCCCCGCTTTAAGGCGAGAGCCTGATCCAGAACAGCAGAATCCAGGACATCACGTATGCACGGGGGTGCCAATTCATCTCCTAGAAAAGGAGGATAATACCCTAAGGTCAATTGCAGTTGTGTCCGTCCATGAACGGAAGAGAAAAGCAAATTGGACATAATGTCACACAAAACTCCAAAAATAGGCTGGTCAAAATTCTAGGCACCCTTAACTTAATATTTGGTTGCACACCCTTTGGAAAAAATAACTGAAATCAGTCGCTTCCTATAACTATCAATAAGCTTCTTACACCTCTCACCCGGAATTTTGGACCACTCTTCCTTTGCAAACTGCTCCAGGTCTCTCTTATTAGAAGGGCGCCTTTTCCCAACAGCAATTTTAAGATCTCTCCACAGGTGTTCCAATGGCATTTAGATCTGGACTCATTGCTGGCCACTTTAGAACTTTCCAGCGCTTTGTTGCCATCCATTTCTGGGTGCTTTTTGACTTATGTTTGGGGTCATTGTCCTGCTGGAAGACCCAAGATCTCGGACGAAAACCCAGATTTCTGACACTGGGCTCTGCAGTGTGACCCATAATCCTTTGGTAATCCTCAGATTTCATGATGCCTTGCACACATTCAAGGCACCCAGTGCCAGAGGCAGCAAAACAACCCCAAAACGTCATTGAACCTCCACCATATTTCACTGTAGGTACTGTGTTCTTTTCTTTGTAGGCCTCATTCAATTTTCGGTAAACAGTAGAATGATGTGCTTTACCATAAAGCTCTATCTTGGTCTCATCTGTCCACAAGACATTTTCCCAGAAGGATTTTGGCTTACTCAAGTACATTTTGGCAAACTGTAGTCTTGCTTTTTTATGACTCTGTCAGCAGTGGGGTCCTCCTGGGTCTCCTGCCACAGCGTTTCATTTCATTTAAATGTCGGCGGATAGTTTGCGCTGACACGGATGTTCCCGGAGCCTGCAAAACAGCTTGAATTTCTTTGAAACTTGTTTGGGGCTGCTTATCCACCATCCGGACTATACTGCGTTGCAACCTTTCATCAATTTTTCTCTTCTGTCCAGAGAGATTAGCTACAGTGCCATGGGTTGCAAACTTCTTGATAATGTTGCGCACTGTGGACAAAGGCAAATCTAGATCTCTGGAGATGGACTTGTAACCTTGAGATTGTTGATATTTTTCCACAATTTTGGTTCTCAAGTCCTCAGACAGTTCTCTTCTGCTCTTTCTGTTGTCCATGCTTAGTGTGGCACACACAGACACACAATGCAAAGACTAAGTGAACTTCTCTCCTTTTTATCTACTTACAGGCGTGATTTTTATATTGCCCACACCCGTTACTTGCCCCAGGTGAGTTTAAAGGAGCATCACATGCTTGAAACAATCTTATTTATCCACAATTTTAAAAAGGGTGCCAACAATTTTTACCAGCCCATTTTTGGAGTTTTGTGTGACATTATGTCCAATTTGCTTTTTTTTCCCTCCTTTTTTTGTTTTGTTCCAATACACACAAAAGGGAATAAACATGTGTATCGCAAAACATGTGTTACTGCAATACTTTTATGTGAGAAATACTTGATTTTCTGGAAAAATTTCTGGGGTGCTAACAATTTCGACCATGACTGTAAGGGGCAAGATGGTTTCACCCTGCGTAGCTGAAAAATAAAGATTAAGGTGGCATGTCCGGTGGAAAGTGTCTGGTGGGACCTGGTCGCATCGTCAGGAGAGGTTGGGGTTGCACAAACAATTCTACAAAGAAATTCCAAGTGTCATGTGCCTGCATCACGTTACCAACTTGAGCATCTGCATCGATTTCTCCTAGTTTGCATATTTTGAAATAAGAGACCAGCAGGATCGTGTGACCCGATTTTATAAAATAATTTTATTATACTTTCACAATTAATCTTCCTAAGTGAAAGTTTTAATGCATGATGTGGAGTTTCTTTATTGATGTGGGTCTTTTTTTTCCCGGTGTCATGTCTTTGTTAAAAAAAAATTATATAAATAAAAATGTATGTTTCAGGTAAACTAGTGTAAATTGTGCCGATAAAAGCATTCCGTTATCTTCACAAATGCACACAAAAGGTAAACAAGGACCAGCCCTAGGAGCCAATCAAATTCAGGTATATGGCATTTTGACCAAGCTTTGTGAACATTGGGAATCTGGCTGTGCAGACAGGTAGAAGTGCTGGGATCACAAGATTAGCTAAAGCGAATTACAAACATGGGAAAACAGATTCCATATACAGTATGTATTCCAGCTGTGTCGGATACCAACTTTGATACTGCTTTATTTGTTCCATGTAAATTCTAATCTCAATATATTCAAATGTGTTTCTTCCTTTAGAGTATATTGTGTATTCTGTTAACTGGTTAATCCTGCTGCTCTCTGTTCCCCACCTTCTGTTGACGTCCCCAATTCAGCTAGGAATTTTGCAGCTGTTGAGGCAACTCTGCGCCTGCTCAGTTTTTAGTTTCTATGCGGAGCATTTCCTCCCTATCACATCTGAGCAGTCCATGTGACTATAGAGTAGTAGTAAATGACTGCCCACTTCCTCCCTGCCCACTAACTAGTTAAACAATGGGGGTGGAATATTACATGTAGATTAACCACGTTAGGCCCAGAAGGATTTACTCACTTCCTGACCAGGCCATTTTTTGCGATGCAGCACTGCGTCACTTTAACCGACAACTGCGCGGTTTTGTGACACTGTACCTAAACAAAATTGATGTCCTTTTTTTTGCCACAAATAGTGCTTTTTTTTGGGTGGTATTTGATCACCTCAGTGTTATTTTTACGCTATTAAAAAACAAAAATAAAAAACAAACGCCAATTTTGAAGAAAAAAAGCTTTTTGCTATAATAAAATAGGAAAGAAAATGTAATAATTGCTTGATCAGTTTAGGCCAATATTTATTCTTCTACATTTTTTTTTTAGCCAAAAATAACGCACTAAGCGTATAGTGATTGGTTTGCGCAAACGTTATCGTGGCTACATCTTAGGAGATATATTTATGGCATTTTTATTATACTTTTACTAGTAATGGCAGTGATCAGTGACTTAGCGGGACTGAAACGGTGGACAGATTGGATACTTTTTTTGGGATCATTGACATTTATACAGCGTTTAGAGCTTAAAAAAACACTGAATACTGTATAAATGTCACTGGCCAGGAAGGGGTTAACACTTGGGGGCGATCAAGGGGTTAAGTGTTCCCTAGGAAGGCGTTTCCAACTGCGGGGG